>NC_066541.1:15001771-15056771 GCF_024679095.1 Eriocheir sinensis | reverse complement strand
AGGAGTGGGAAAAATGGAGGAGAAGAGAGGGAGAACAGTGGAGGAGGAGGAACACGAGTAAGAGAGTAGTAGAGAAAAGTAAAAGAGAAAGGGATGGATGAAGTAGAGAAATGTGAGAGGAAAAGAAAAGGAGGAGGAGGAGGAGAGAGAACAGGACAGGAACAGTGAAAAGGGAGAGGGAGAAAAGAGGAGGGGACACTGAAAAACATTAAGAAAGGAGGGAGGAAAGGAGGGACAAGGAGGGAGGAAAGTGGAGAAAAGGCAGAGGAGGAGGAGGAGGAGAGACAATGAGAGAAGTGAGAAAAATGGAGAAGAGAGAGGAATGCATGAAGTGGAGGAAAATGAGTGGAAAAGGAGAGGAAAAGGAGGAAGGGGGACAAAGGAAAAAGGAACACAAATTGGAAAGAAAACAAAAGACGAGAGAAAACACGAGGAAAGGAGGAAAGAAAGGAGAGACGAGGAGAGGAACAAAACAGGAGAGAGAGAGAGAAAGAGAGAAAACCGAGTGGAGAAAAAAGCAGGTGATAAAGGGGGAGGAGAGAGAGAGAGAGAGAGAGAGAGAGAGAGAGAGAGAGAGAGAGAGAGAGAGAGAGAGAGAGAGAGAGAGAGAGAGAGAGAGAGAGAGAGAGAGAGAGAGAGAGAGAGAGAGAGAGAGAGAGAGAGAGAGAGAGAGAGAGAGAGAGAGAGAGAGAGAGAGAGAGAGAGAGAGAGAGAGAGAGAGAGAGAGAGAGAGAGAGAAAATGGGACAGGACGAGAGAGGAGGGGGGAGGGGAAAGACGAGAGGCACCGCCGCTGAAACTGGAGGAAAAAAAAAAGTTTGGAAAGAGAAGAGGAAACAAAACTTGGCCAGATGCAGAAACGACTGACCATGAGGTGTGTTGAGAACCTTTCCTGTTGGCCGTTACCCGAAACAATGTAAAGGAAAGGGAAGGGAAGGGAAGGGAAGGGAAGGGAAGGGAAGGGAAGGCAAGGCAAGGCAAGGTAAGGCAAGGGAAGGGAAGGGAAGGGAGGGGAAGGGAAGAGAGAGGAAGGGAAGGGAGGGGAGGGGAAGTGATGGGAAGAGAAGGGAAGGGAAAAAGAAGGGAAGGAATTGGAAGGAAGGAGAACGAAATGAGGAGAGAGATGAGAGATGACAGAAAAGGAAAGGGAAGGAAAAGGAAAGAAAAACGATGAAGAAATTAAACTTGAAAGGAAATAAAGGAAAGACAGACAGGAATAGAAGGAAATGAAAGGAGAGAATGTGGAAGGCAACAGAAGCGAAGGGAGGGAAAGACAAGGAGTATACAAGAAAGGAAATGAAGAGGAAAAAAACAATAGAAGGAAAGACAAGACAAAAGAAGGAATAACAGAAGGAAGTGAGAGAAAAATAAAAGAAAAGAAACACAAGGAGATGTGAAGGAAGGAAGAGGAGAGGAAAGACAAGGGAGGGAAGAAAGAAAATGTAGAGGAAGAAAACAACAGATGGAAAGGCGAGACAAAAAAAGGAAAAACAGAAGAAAGTGAGAGAGAAAAACAAGGGAAAAGAAGGAAGCACAAGGAGAGTAAGACAACAGAAGGAGAGGAAAGACAAGGGCGGGAAGAAAGGCCAACACCGCAAACCAAATCAGCGGAGGCCACACCAAACTTCGTTACGCTGCGTCACACTGCGCCACATCACTCCGCCACACCACCACCACATCATCATCACCACTACACTACCACCATACAATCCCCACACCATCACGACCAACATCACCACCATCACATCACACCACACAATTAACGTCACCATCACCATCATCGTCACCATATTACCATCACCATACCCACACAATCACCATCACTACATAAACAGACCTTCCCATACGATCACAAGCACCATCACCATCATCATCATCATCATCACCATGTCCATCATCACCATCCATATAACTCAACACTATACACGAGAGCAATCCAAAACAACCTCATTTCCAGTCCTAAATGAGAGAGAGAGAGAGAGAGAGAGAGAGAGAGAGAGAGAGAGAGAGAGAGAGAGAGAAAATGACGGGAGAGGAAATTATTCATAACCAGACGAAGGCGACGGAGATAACAAGTGAAAAGAAAAAAAAAAATTGTTGACACGGAAACGCAGAAAAACAGAGACACGTTCTATTCCTGTCCGTGTGTGTGTGTGTGTGTGTGTGTGTGTGTGTGTGTGTGTGTGTGTGTGTGTGTGTGTGTGTGTGTGTGTGTGTGTGTGTGTTCAAGAAGTATCGCGTTTCTCTCCCTTTCACACACTTTGTCAACTTCACTAATTCACCACAAACACACACCAACCCACAAACAAACACACAACCTCTCTCCCTCTCCCTCTCCCTCTCCCTCTCTTTCTCTCCCTTTATCCTCCTTTTGAAGCGCGCTGATTCCGATTCTTACTAACTTAGTGGCGAAAGAAAGAGCTTTTGATTGGCTCGGGATTGAAGAAGACCGAGGAAGAGGAAGAGGAGGAGGAGGAAGAGGAAGAGGAGGAGGAAGAGGAAGAGGAGGAGGAAGAGGAAGAGGAGGAGGAAGTGGAAGTGGAAGAGGAGGAGGAGGAGGAGGAGGAGGAGGAGGAGAAAGCAAATCAACATTGGTCTTTTGTCCTTATTGGCTATTCCGCTTTTGTATTCAGTGTATTGATTGCCTTCGGGTTTGACCATCATTTTTCTCCCCCATTCCGTCCTCTGTTCCTCCGTGTCCTCTCCTACCAACGAGAGTGGAAATGAGGACTTTTCCCGGAGCAGCTATTATGAATCCGTCTCTCTTTAAAACATACGGAAGAGCAATTTTTAGTGGGCAGGAAAGATCGTATTTAGGCGATAGAGCGAATGGCAAACCCGAGTCTGTCTATGTGCTATCTTATTGGTACCTGAAAAAACTCGTCCAGGACTGTTTTCCCGGAGCAGCTATTATGAATCCGTATCTCTTTAAAACATACGGAACAGCAATTTTTAGTGGGTAGAAAAGATCATACTTGGGCGATAGAGCGAATGGCAAACCCGAGTCTGTCTATGTGCTAATCTTATTGGTTACTAAAAAAAACTCGTCCATATCATATAACCTCACTAAAATACTAACCTCAACACCTCTGATGGTAACCTCACCTACGTAACCCCTTGAAATGATAACCCATTCTTGTATACTGTATTCAAGTCCAATAAACGGTATAACCTTAATCCCCTATGGAGTGTAATATAACCCCTTTTGGTAACCTAGCCCCCTTTGAGTGGCAACCGAGCACTCCGTTACCCAGATATATATACACAATAGCTTTCCCTTATCTTAGCGTGAATGAATAAATTGCTCTTTCTTTATTGTTTTGAACTCTATATTGCTATCTGTCTTGTGTTTCGAGATACCCTAAAATTATTCTTCCCCGATCATAAACAAAGCTTTCATTTATGATTGCTGTAATGGCACTTATTATCTAACATACTGAGCCCTTCTTGTATTGATTTTGAGCTCTAAGTGTCTGCCTATCTTGTGTTTGAAGATACCCTGAACTTACCTAACCCTATCATAAACCAAGCCTTTGTTTATCCCCGCAGTAAATTCATATATCCACTCTCAGCAACGGCACTTTCTATCGAACTTACTGAGCCCTTCCTGTATAGATTTTGAGCTCTAAGTGTCTGCCTATCGTGTGTTAAGATACCCTGAACTTACCTAACTCTATCAAAAACAAGGCCTTCGTTTATCCCCGCAGTAAATTCATATATCCACCCTCGGTAAAGACACTTATTATCTAGCATATTGCTGCGCCCTTCCTGTATCGATTTCCGCTATAACAAGTTGCTGCCTATCGTGTGTTCGGAGATGCCCTGAGAATAGGCACACACACACTGTTTTATGTAAGAGACGGGACAGACCACCTCTTTTTTTTGTTATTTACGAGACAAAACAAAGGAGGAGGTTACAATTTATGGACACACGTAGTACCTGCCGCCCATACTACCTGTTCTGGACGTTAAAAAAGGAACCACAACACACACCCACAAAAGAGCTAGATAGTAAAGATAGATAGATAGAGATAGATACAGTAACTATTTTTTTTTATTTCTCCCATTACTTTCTCTCTCTCTCTCTCTCTCTTAGGTGACAGTACAATTATGTTTGCCTGAGAATAGTCTGAATTAGTTGCTAACAAGAAATTTCCCGAGTTTGTAAAGGCCTTTTGAGGATTCTGACGCACGAGAGAGAGAGAGAGAGAGAGAGAGAGAGAGAGAGAGAGAGAGAGAGAGAGAGAGAGAGAGAGAGAGAGAGAGAGAGAGAGAGAGAGAGAGAGAGAGAGAGAGAGAGAGAATGTGAATGGGAAAACAAAGATAATTTATTTAGTGGCCAACGAAGAGGTGTGACGCGGGATATATTTCGAGGAGGAGGAGGAGGAAGAGGAGGAGGAGGAGGAGGAAGAGGAGGAGGAGGAGGAAGAGAAGGAGGAGGAGGTGGAGGGGCGGAAATAAAAGTCCCGAAATTGAATTATGAAAAGGGAACAGCGAACGAGTATTAAGACGACGAGGAAATTTGGGAATTGAAAACGTAATAACATTGAGAAGCTCTTGTGTCCTCCCTCTTTCTTGGTGATAGTAGTAGTAATAGTAATAGTAGTAGTAGTAGTGGTGGTGGTGGTGGTAGTAGTGGTAGTAGTATGGTAGTCTTAGTAGTGGTTGTAGTGGTAGTGATGGTAGTAGTGGTAGTGGTGGTAGTAGTGGTGATGGTGGTGGTGGTAGTAGTAGTAGTAGAAGTAGTACAAGTGGTCGTAGTAGCAATGGTTGAAGTGGTAGTGGTGGTAGTAGTCGTAGTCGTAGTAGTAGTAGTAGTAGTAGTAGTAGTAGTAGTAGTAGGAGTAGTAGGAGGAGGAGTAGCAATATTTTTCTTCCTTGTTAAAACTCTACGTAATCCTCCAATGTATTTCTTTTTTCTTCTGTTGACGGGGTTTCAAAATCAAGAAAAGTTGTGTCGATATTTTAAACGCCATATTTTTCCTCTCCCTGTTTTTTTTCTGTAGCAACACAACAAAGACTAGAAAGAACCGAGAATTAAATTTTTCACGAGGTCCCCGCACAAAAAAAAAAAAAAAAAAAAATTGTATGACCGCCGCGGAAAAATGCGCGCGCGGCAACGACAGAAAATAGAGGAAAAAAATGAAAATATATAAAATGAAATGAAAAAACACACACACATACGCGAGCTGGAATTTCGGCCTTCGCTCCACAGTTTTCCCGGATTGCATAACTCATACGGCAGCATCATGAAATGTGCAGAATTGTTCACCCCATTTCAATCCCTCTTTTTGTCCACTTTTAAACTATTTCCGGGACTGACTTACTCTCGCGCGTTCAGATATATATAAAAATAAAAAGATAAAAAATAAAAATATACATAAACCTGAAAACAACAAAAAATACGTGAACTCCCTCCCGTGATGTTTAATAAAAAGTTGAAAAAAAGTGGAATAAAAGAATTAAAGTCCAAAATTGTATAAACACAGGAAATGAAAAACAAGGAACGTTGGGAGACAAAAACTGACAATGAATAACCCAAATTTGTTCCTATTCACGAGAGAGAGAGAGAGAGAGAGAGAGAGAGAGAGAGAGAGAGAGAGAGAGAGAGAGAGAGAGAGAGAGAGAGAGAGAGAGAGACACAGGACAGTCGCTTCATGTAAGGAGTCATGGGTGGTCGCCTTCCCTTGTCCTCAGCAGCCAATATCTTGCAGGGAACCAACAGCTGCGAGGAGGAGGAGGAGGAGGAGGAGGAGGTTGTGGACAAGTACGAAGACGAGGACAAGAAGGAGGAGGAGCAGTAAGTGGAAAAAGATTCATGCAGGACGAGAATATGAAAGAAAAATAAATAGTTAGACGGAAGGAACGGACGAGGAGTGAAAGATGGGAAAGCAGGAGAAGGAAGAAGAGGAGGAGAGAAGGAACAAGAAAAGGAGTGGAGGAAGAAGAAGAAGAGGAGTGGAGGAAGAAGAAGAGGAGAGAAGGAAGAAGAAGAAGAGTGGAGGAAGAAGAAGAGGAGTGGAGGAAGAAGAAGAGTGGAGGAAGAACAAGAAGAAGAGTGGAGGAAGAAGAAGAAGAGTGGAGGAAGAAGAAGAAGAGGAGTGGAGGAAGAAGAAGAAGGAGGAGGTGGGACTGAAGCGGAATGGAAGAATAAAGAACAGAAGAAAGAAGGAGGAGGAAGAGAAGGATAAACTGAAGAGGAGAAGGAAGAGCAGAAGGAAAAAGAAAGTAGAAATGTTGAATGACGAAGAAGAAAAGAGGAGGAGGAGAATGAGGAAGAACTTGAAAGGAGTGGAAGAAGGGAGACTAGAAGAAAGAAGAAGAATAGACCAATGTAGGCGAAATGGAAGAGAAAGAGGAGAGGGTAAACGATAATGGGGACATGAATATTAAGGTGAATGATTGTGAGTGACACGGATCAAATAATAAGGAGGAAGAGGAGGAAGAGGAGACAAAGAAAACGATGTAGAGAAATGCAAGGATAAAGACGGAAGATGAAGAAGATGAAACCAAAGAAGAAGAATATAAAAGAATGAGAAGACGAATTGAAAGAAGAAGAAAGAGGATGAAAGAGAGGAGGAAATAAAAGAAAAAGGAAGAAAACAAACAACAAAAATGGATGAAAAAGAAAGAAAGAAAACGGGATGCAAACCAAGGCACAGAAATAAGTAAACAAAGAAAACGGCAAAGAAAGAAAACGGAACAAATAGCGGCGGAAACTCGCCCAAAATGTTATGCTAAGAGGGAAATAACGAAGACGGTAATTATGTTAAGTAGAGAGAACTGAAAATAATATAGCCGCTTAAATATGGAGGAGGAGGAGGAGGAGCAGCAGGAGGAGGAAGATGAGGAAGAGGAAGAGGAGTAGGAGGATGAGGAGGGTAAGAAAATGGAGGAGGAGGAAGGAACAGCGTGGTTGACAAATTACATCATAAAAGGAGTCTTGCATTCATGTGCGCGTGTATGTGCGTGTGCGTGTGTGTGTGTGTGTGTGTGTGTGTGTGTGTGTGTGTGTGTGTGTGTGTGTGTTTACTCTTGCGTGCGTGATTGTTTAAACGGCGTGAATTTTAATGCCATAGTACGTGTGTTTGTACGTGTGAGTGAACATGTACGTGTGTGTGTGCGTATGAATGTTTGTGTGTGTGTGTGAATGCGTTCTTGTATGTATGTATGTATGTATGTATGTTTATTCATGTATTCCAATCCCTGGACTAAATCGAGGTTCAAAAAATTCACTTCACAAATCCGTCAGGCGATCGAGAGTAGTGGAAATCTTACTTATTTTTAGGTCCAGGGTCAATAAAGCACAACAAAAGCACAACCAATAAAAGGAGGAAAAAAAGAAAGGGAAAATATATGATGTAAAAATACTACTTGACTTGCTCCATAATCCACCTACTTCCGTTTCCACACAAAAAATTACCTCCCTGTCGTTTCCCATTCCTTTCTTCCTTCTCCTCCTCTTCTTCCTCCTCCTCCTCCTCTTCCTTTTCCCTTTCCTCCACTTCCATCCTGAGTTTTAGCTCCACAGGTCTTCCTTTTCTTCTCTCTCCGCCATTTATCCTTCCCCTTTTTCCCTTTCTCCTCCTCCTTATTCGCCTTTCCCTCCTCCTTCTATTGTAATTCTCTTTTTTCTACGGTACACTTTCCTTTTCCTTATTTTCTTTCTTCTCCTCCTCCTCCTTCTCCATCTTTTCCTCCTCTTATTCCTCCTTCTGTAATTTCCTTTTCCTACGCTTCTCTTTCCTCCTCATTCAGTCCTCCTTTACCCCAACTCTTTCTCTCTCCTCCTCCTCCTCCTCCTCCTCATTCCACCTTCACCACCTTCCTTCACCCCCTCCCCCTCCCTCCTCCTCCTCGAAGTAACGTTAGATTCACGTTATTAAAACATTTATCTTCACGAGGGAGGCGTAAATCATAGCATAGCGGCTCGCGATCTTGCCGCCCGCCCGGACCAATGGCGTGCCCGAAGCCGCTCCCGCTCAGCCAATGGGAACGCGAGTCTGGTTCACCGGAAGAGCCAATAACGAGGGGGGGGTAATCTCCGCGAGAACCAATAGGGTGGAAGATTCGCCTGCGGGTTGAACCAATGGGAGGGAAAGAAAAGAGTGAACCGGTTTCGAAGCGAGATTTGAAGCCGTGAGTGAAGCTGTGTCGAAGTTGAAAGTCAGTTTGGATGGATTATAGAAGTAGTAGTAGTAGTAGTAGTAGTAGTAGTTGTGGTGGTTGTTGTAGTAGTAGTAGTATTGATGGTGGTGGTGGTGGTGGTAGTGGTGATGGTGGTAGTGGTAGTCATAGTCGTAGTAGAAATAGGAGAAGTCGTAGTAATAGTCGTAGTAGTAGTAGTAGTAGTAGTCGTAGCAGTCACACAAGTAGCAGTAGGAATAAGACCAGCGAAAATGATCCCCGGTAAGCCGTTATTAATCCCTAGATCCCGCGTCAGCTCCTCACTGCCTTTTAATCCCTTTCATGAGGTTCAAATCGCATTGCTCTGCTCACCCTCTTACGGCTCCTTCACGCACCATTCTCAGCATCCCTTCACTCCTTTTATTAGACCCTTCACAGACCCTTTTCGCCATTCACACCGCGTCCACAGCCTTTTCAGCCCTTTCACAAGCCTTCAGTTCCCTTCATTGCCCGTCACAGCACATCACAGCCCCTTCAGTCCCTTTCAGAACATTTCACAAGCCTGCAATTCCCTTCACATCCCTTTGTAGACCCCTTTTCAGACCTTCTCGCAGTTCACCACACGTTCACAGCCCTCTCTGCCCTTCAAAAGCATTCGATTCCCTTCCCAGCCCTTTGCAGACCCTTTTCAGACCCTCGAGCCTCTGTCTGGGCACTTTGATCCCCCTCCAAAAGGTCTATCCCGTTGGGCTTCTTGATCGCGTGTCGCTCGGACCACAGACGCCGCCATCAAGGCATCGAATCCTTTATCAAATTCCCTCGAAGAGTCTTTGATCTCCCTTCCCCGATGTTGACGCTACGGCCCCGATGCTCACTTGCTCGCCTCGCCTTGTTGCCTTCCCCTTTTACCTTATTGACCTTATTGATTACTTTTTTCGTAGTTTTCCTGTTTTTTTGTGTTGTTAGTTTGTTTTTGTTTTGTTTTGTCTTTCTTCAACAGGTCAAACTTTATTGTTTTCTTCGATGGATAAATTTTCTTTGTTTTCTTGATGTCTACTTTTTTTCATTCCAATCACCTTTTTTTTATTGCTTTTCTCTCTTTTTTGAGGATGTGTTGTTAGTTTGTTTTTGTTTTGTTTTGTCTTTCTTCCAGACATCCTTTTATTCTCTTCTTTCGTTCTCTAAATATCTTCTTTGTTTTCTTGATGTGTTTCCGTTCACTATCACCTTTCTCATCTTTTTTTTGTCTCATTTGTTGTTTTGTTTGCTTTTGTTTTGTTTTGTCTTTCTTCAACAGGTCAAAAACTTATTCCCTTCTTTCGATGACTAAACATTTTCTTTATTTTCTTCAGGAGTTTACGTTCACTGTCAACTTTTTCACTGTTTTTTTTCTGTGTCATTTGTTGTTGTGTTTGCTTCTGTTTTGTTTTGTCTTTCTTCAACAGGTCAAAAACTTATTATCTTCTTTCGATGAGTAAATATTTTCTTTGTTTTCTTCATGAGTTTACGTTCACTGTCAACTTTTTCACTGTTTTTTTTTTCTGTGTCGTTTGTTGTTTTGTTTGCTTTTGTTTTGTTTTGTCTTTCTTCAACAGGTCAAAAACTTATTATCTTCTTTCGATGAGTAAATATTTTCTTTGTTTTCTTGATGTGTTTCCGTTCACTATCACCTTTCTCATTTTTTTTTGTCTCATTTGTTGTTTTGTTTGCTTTTGTTTTGTTTTGTCTTTCTTCAACAGGTCAAAAACTTATTATCTTCTTTCGATGAGTAAATATTTTCTTTGTTTTCTTCAGGAGTTTACGTTCACTGTCAATTCCTTTTCTGTCTTTCTTTGTATTATTTCTCTCTCCTTTGCTTCATCTGATCATGAATATAAAGTTTCATTCTTCTGTCCCTTCGGCGGCATATGAATTCTGTTGTTTTCTTGGTAATTCAATGTTTTTTTTCACTTCAGTCACCTTTTTTTATCGTTTTATTTATTTTGTTATATTGTTGGTCTCTTCTTTGATCGGTCTTCTTGTTCTTTGCAGGCTTTTTTATCATTATTTTTTTTTTTTTACGCCCTTGAATTGTCTCCTCTGCTGTAAAAAAAAAAAAAATAGAGATTCGTTATTTCATTCCTTTGACGTCACATGAATTTCCTTGTTTTTTAGGAGTCCACGCTCTTTTGTTTTTCGTTTACTCCGTTCACTCTCAACTTTTTTATTGTTTTTATTTGTTTTTCATTGTTATGTTTGGTCTTCTTTATTAATCTAAACTTCCATTCCTTTATTACTTCAACTTCATATTCACTTCCTTGTTTTCTTGGTGACGACGCTCTTTTGTTTTTCGTTTACTGCGTTCACTCTCAACTTTTTTATTGTTTTTATTTGTCTTTCATTGTTATGTTTGTCTCTTACATGTTTGGTCTTCTTTATTAATCTAAACTTCCATTCCTTTATTCCTTCAACTTCATATTCACTTCCTTGTTTTCTTGGTGACGACGCTCTTTTGTTTTTCGTTTACTACGTCCACTATCAACTTTTTACTGTTTTTATTTGTCTTTCATTGATATGTTTGTCTCTTACTCGTTTGGTCTTCTTAATCTAAACTTCCATTCTTTTATTCCTTCGACTTCATATACACTCCCATGTTTTCTTGGTGACGATGCTCCTTTGTTTTTGTTTGTTCCCTCCTCCCTATACCCCCCCCCCCCCACTAGACCAAAGGGTTGTAGCGTCTATTGTCTCGTATTGGCCACTTGCCTTTTTGTTCCCTTTGTGCCCGATGTTCACTTGTTAGCCGCATCCTATCGTCTATTGTTTCCCCCGTGTGCGTGCGTGCGTGTGTGTGTGTGTGTGTGTGTGTGTGTGTGTGTGTGTGTGTGTGTGTGTGTGTGTGTGTGTGTCGCTTTTACACTTCCGATGCTCTCTTGTTCATCGCGTTTCGGTTTTTATTTTGTTTTTTTCATCGTTTCTTTATTGGAATGGAAGCGGATTCACTCTGTTTTCTCTTTTTTGGAATTTGTATGCATGTAAAGAGAGAGAGAGAGAGAGAGAGAGAGAGAGAGAATGGGGATCTCTCTCTCTCTCTCTCTCTCTCTCTCTCTCTCTCTCCCCCCTCTCTCCTATCTCTAACTCTCTCTTACCAACTGGATAAACATTCTGTGTTGACTCTCACAACTCAACGCTGTGATTGTGTCTGTCTGTCTGTCTGTCTGTCTGTCTGTCTGTCTTCATATTGCTCTGTCTGTCCGAGTTTCTATCTGTTAACGAGTGTTCTGTCTTATCTTTGTGTTCGTCTGTCTGCCTATCTGTCTATGTCGATCTGTCTGTCTAAATATGTCTGTCAATCTATCTTTTTCTGTCTGTATCTTGTTCCTCTCTGTATCAGCGTATATGTAGTTTAGTCTTAATTCCCTGTCTGTCTGTCTATCTGTCTATATATGCTTGTAAATCTATCTTCCTCCTTCTCTTCTGTTTCTTTTGTCTCCTATTTCTGTCCTGTTTCTGTCTTCCTGTCTCTGTATGAGCGTATGAGTAGTTTAGCCTCGTATCTCTGTCTCTGTCTGTCTCTGTCTGTCTATATATACCTGTAAATTTATCGAGCTGTTTCTCTTCTGTTTCTTCTGTCTCCTATTTCTGTCCTGTTTCTGTCTTCCTGTCACTGTATGAGCGTATGTGTAGTTTAGTTTCATCTGTCTGTCTCTGTCTGTCTCTCTGTCTATATATGCCTGTAAATTTATCGAGCGGTTTCTCTTCTGTTTCTTCTGTCTCCTATTTCTGTCCTGTTTCTGTCTTTGTCTCTGTATGAGCGTATGTGTAGTTTAGTCTCATCTGTCTGTCTCTGTCTGTCTATCAGTCTATATTTGCCTGTAAATTTACCGAGCTGTTTCTCTTCTGTTTCTTCTGTCTCCTGTTTCTGTCCTGTTTCTGTCTTTGTCTCTGTATGAGCGTATGTGTAGTTTAGTCTCATCTGTCTGTCTCTGTCTGTCTATCTGTCTATATTTGCCTGTAAATTTACCGAGCTGTTTCTCTTCTGTTTCTTCTGTCTCCTGTTTCTGTCCTGTTTCTGTCTTTGTCTCTGTATGAGCGTATGTGTAGTTCAGCCTCATTTCTGTCTGTCTGTCTGTCTGTCTGTCTGCTTGGTCTATTTCTTCCTCAATTCAAGGTTATTCTTTATGCATGAAGGTTCGTCTGTCTGTTCACCTTTGTTTCCTCCTCCCGCTCCCTCAACTCCTTGTTTGTCCCATTGTCTGGGGCTGCCTGTCCGTGTCTGTCTGTAAGGCTTTCCATTCTCCCTCCATCACACCAATTTCCATCTCGGTGAATGCCCTTCCTTCCCTCCCTCCCTCTCTTCCGCTCTCCATTCCCTCCGTCTCTCCCTTCCCTCTCTCCCTCCCTCGGTCTCCTTGTTCCTCCACCTCCAACAACATCTCTCCTTTTCCTATTCCTCCTCTTCCTCCTCCTCCTCCTCCTCCTGCCAGCATCCTATCGCTCTGCACTCCTTCGTTCTCTTCCCTTTTCTGTTTTCCTTAATCGAACTACCTCTCTCATCTTCCTCCTCCTCCTCCTCCTCTTCCTCCTCCTTTATCAGCGTTCCGTCCTTCTGCATTTCTTCCTTTTCCTCTTCTTTCCCATTTTCACCATAATCCTGTTCATCTTATCTCCACACACACACACACACACACATATGCACAAACTCTATACCTCTTCCTCACCCCTTTCTCCTCCTTATCATCTTCCTCTCGCTCCTCCTGCTCCTCCTCCTCCTCTTCCATCTCCTTATCTCTTCCCTCCACCCTCCGCCACCTATCAGTTTAATTTCTCATGAGTGGCACCCGGAGGAGCGCTATAGTTGCATAATTGAGCGATAAGGAGACAATAGTTCCGCCGCATAATTCAGAGTTTGCCTTCCAATCAGGTCTGTCAGGGTAATAGAAACGGGTTGTCTGGATACCGCTCCCCTCCTCTCTCCTCCTCCTCCTCTTCCTTCTCATCTCATACTACTGTTTAAAGATATGAATGAATGACCGTGAACTGATGTATGGATGGATGTGTATGTAGTAGTGGTAGTAGTAGTAGTGGTAGTAGTAGTAACAGGGTAGTAGATGATATACTGCGTGGTTGAGAAATGGCAGAAGTTGGTTGACGTGTTGACGTTAATATATGACCGTGGTGGTGGTGGTGGTAGTCGTGGTGGTGGTGGTGGAGGTGGTGGAAGTCGAAAAGATAAAAAAGTGAAGGTGGAAGAATTTAAAGTGGAGGTAGTGATGAATGTACAGATGGTGGTGGTGGTGGTGGAGGAGGAGGAGGAAGATGCAAGAGTTGTGGTATTGATGATGGCAGCAGTAGTAGGAGAAAGAAGAGGAGGAGGAGGAGGAGGAGGAGGAGGAGGGGGAGGAAAAGGAGGAGGAAAAAGAGGAGGAGGAAGAACAGAAGGAAGAAAAAAAAGGAGAAAGAACAGGAAGAGGAGGCAAAAGAAAACAAGGAGAAAGAACAGGAGGAGGGGGAGGAAGATGGAGAGGGAGGAAGAAGAAGGGAAGGAAGAAGAAAAGAAGGAGAATAACGAGGAAGAAGAAGAAGTGGAAAAAGAGAAGAAAGACGAACAGAGGGACGAGAAAGAAGAACCGGAGGAAGAAGAGGAAGAGGAGGAGGAGGAAGAGGAAGTGGGAGCTCAGTGAAACTTCATTTACTCCTCTTCTCCCGCCTTCATTATTCACGGCCTTTCATTATTTATCTCAGCGTATAAACAAACCTATGTACAATTCACGACATGCGCGCTCCCGTGTGTCTGTATGTCGGTGTGTGTTTGTGTGTGTGTGTGTGTGTGTGTGTGTGTGTGTGTGTGTGTGTGTGTGTGTGTGTGTGTGTGTGTGTGTGTGTGTGTGTGTGTGTGTGTGTGTGTGTGTGTGTGTGTGTGTGTGTGTGTGTGTGTGTGTGTGTGTGTGTGTGTGTGTGTGTGTGTGTGTGTGTGTGTGTGTGTGTGTGTGTGTGTGTGTGTGTGTGTGTGTGTGCGTCTGTGTGTGTGCGCGGGTGTGTGCGCGTGGGTGGGTGTGGGTGGGTGGGTGTGCGTGGGTGGGTGTGCGTGGGTGGGTGTGCGTGGAGTTTCTTAATCATCCCGCACCAGGTGAGCCCGCTTCCCCGTCTCACCTGGCGTCTGGTTCATTAAGGTACAGACAGCGCTCCATCCCACCTCGCCTCCCTCATTCACTCACTCTCTCCTTCCCCTCCCTCCCTTCCCCTCGCCTGATCCTTCTCATTCCCAAACAAACAACTTCCCTTAGCACACCAATCTCCCAAACAAGCCATTGTACCCCCAATCTCCTTCCCATCACTCCACTTCCTCTTCCCCTTCCTTCCCCTCCATTTCCAAACCAATACATTTACCGCATCAAACTCCTTCCAGCTAACCATTCCATTCCCCCATCCAATCCACTTTATCTCCAAGCTCCTTCCCGTTTCGTTCACTCCTATTCCCCTTCCTTTCCCTCTTTCTCTTCCTTCCCCTCCATTTCCAGACCAATACATTTAACCCATCAAACTCCTTCCAGGTAACCATTCCATTTTCCCATACAATCCACTTTATCCCCAAGCACCTTCCCGTTTCGTTCACTCCTATTCCCCTTCCTTCCCCTCTTCCCCTTCTTTCCCCACCATTTCCAAACCAATACATTTAACCCATCAAACTCCTTCCAGCTAATGATTCCATTTTCCCATACAATTTATCCCCAAGCACCTTCCCTTTTCATTCATTCCTCTTCCCCTGCTCTTCCCTCTTCCCCTTCCTTCCCCACCATTTCCGAATCAATATACTTAGTTCGAGGCATGATGTTCCTCTCAGCTAATCAATTTATTTACCCAATACATCCAGTTTATCCCCAATTACCTCCTCGTCCACTCCCCTTCACCCTTGCTCACTGTACCCATTCCCCATTGCAACCCATTTCTTCCCCACGCACCTCCTCTTCACTCCTCTTTCCTTTCCTTCCAGCCATTTCCGAAAACCAATACACTTAAGGCATCAAACTCCTCTCACTTAACCATTCCATTCCCTCATCCAATCCACTTTATCCTCAAGCAGCTCCCCTCCATTCCCCTTCCCTCTTCCCCTTCCTTCCCCATCACTTCCGAATCAATACATTTAGTTTAACGCATCAAACTCCCTCAAGCTAACCATTTCATTCCCCCATCAAATTCAGGTCTTCCCCACAACACCTCCTCTCTACTCCTCTTCCCCTCTTTCCCTTCCTTCCCCATCACTTCCACGCCAACACATTTATCAACTCACCGCATCAAACTCCCTCCAGCTATCCATTCCATTCCCCCATCCAATCCACGTCATCCCCAAGCATGATCCCCTCCATCCCCTCTCTCCCTGCCCCTTCCCCTCCCTTCCCCGCCAGTCCATCACGTCCTCCCCAGACAACTTCCTAACTAGTGTGTGTTGGGGATGCAGAGGTCTTCCCACACGGAGAACGGCCTAAGGGCTTGCGGAAACCGGGCGGCCTCCCCCTCCTCCCCACCCCCTCCTCTCTCTCTCTCTTGCTCTCACTCTCTCTGACCTTCTTCTCCCTCGCCGTCCTCCTCCTCCTCCTCCTCCTCTTCTCTTGCCCTCCAGAACTTATCCTTCCTCGTATTATCAGTCTGTTAGTTGTGTTGACTTTGCTGTGTTACAATTATTGCTCCCAGTGTGTTGCGTGTTTCGGTTTGTGTTGCCCTCAGTGTCAGTATTGATTCCTGTGTTGATATTTGGGGGGTGTTTCTTGTGTTTCTAGTCCCGGCTTTTTCTCGTTTCTCGTTCCTGTCTCTCTGTCTGTCTCTCTGTTTCTCTCTCCGTTTCTGTCTCTCTCTGTTTCTGTCTCTGTTTCTGTCTCTGTTTCTGTCTCTGTTTCTGTCTTTGTTTATGTCTTTGTTTATGTCTTTGTTTATGTCTCTGTCTGTTTCTGTCTCTGTTTATGTCTCTGTTCATGTCTCTGTTTGTCTTTGTCTCTCGATATCTGTATTTTTCCATCTTTCTACCTCTGTATCACTCTCTCTCTCTGTATCTCTTTTTCTCTCCAAACCGTGTATCGATAAATTGAGACTTGTTCATTTCCTTCGATTTCCTTTTTTCCCGCCCCCTCTTCCTCTATACTCCTCCTCCTCCTTCACTTCTCTTCCTAATTCTCGTGCACACTAAAATATCTCCTCCTCCTCCTCCTCCTCCTCCTCCATCTATTCCTTAATTACTAAACAATTACTTCCTATCTAAACTTTTTGCAACCTTCCTCTTCCCCTCTCTCGTGCAATTTAGTTTAGCAGGTAACCTCGGCTGCCTTACCCTCACCCTTTCCTTTAGACGCCAGGTATAACTCTCTCAAAGGTTTCTCTCTCCCCTCCGTCTCACCTTTCCTCACTCCCTCCCTCCAGCGCACCTGTCTCTCACACCTGCCCTTCCTCCTCAATACCTGAAATGAGACACCGATCCTCCTCTCACCTTTCCCTTCGTATTGACCTCCATACATACTCTCACTTTCTCTCTCCCTCTCTCGCCCTCCTCCCCTTTCCCTTTCGTCTATTAGCATTAAATTCCTTTCCCCTCCGACATCGCCACCCAAACATATTTCATGCCCTCATCTTCTGTTTCCCTCCCCTCTTCCTTGCGTCCCCTCACTTCCCCATCTTCTGTTCCTTCGTTCACCTTTCCTTCCCCTTCACCCCTTCACATCTGATTAACTTGAGTGGTATTCCCTTCTTAGACGTGCGTTGTTTTCTCTCACCTCATCTTCTTTCCTCTTTCTTTCCCCTCTTCTTAACTTCACATTCGATCATCTCACATTTTATTCCTTTCCTCTCTTGCCGGGTCTTGTTTCCCTTTTTCCTCTTAGATATGCTTTTGTTTTTCCCTGCACATCATCTTCTTTTCTCCTCCTTTCCCTTCTTCTTAACTTCACATTCGATCATCTCATTTTATTCCTTTCCTCTCTTGCCGGATCTTGTTTCCCTTTTTCCTCTTAGATATGCTTTTGTTTTTCCCTGCACATCATCTTCTTTTCTCCTCCTTTTTTCTTAACTTCTTGTTTCTTTTCCCTTAGATATGCTTTTGTTTTTCCCTGCACATCATCTTCTTTTCTCCTCCTTTCCCTTCTTCTTAACTTCACATTCGATCATCTCATTTTATTCCTTTCCTCTCTTGTCGGGTCTTGTTTCCCCTTTTCCCCTTAGATATCCTTTTGTTTTTTTCACTTCATATCATCTCATCTTTCCTTCTCCTTTCTCCTCTTCTTAACTTTCACATCCGATCATCTCCAGTTATATTCCTTCCCTCTCTAACCGGTTTCCCCTCTTAGACATGCTTTCTTTTTCCCTCTCACTTCATCTTCTTTCCTCCTCCTTTCCCCTCTTCTTAACCTTCACATCCGATCATCTCGCGTTTTATTCCCTCCCTCCCTAACCGGTTCTTGTTTCTCCTCTTTCCCCTCCACTTTCTTCCCCTCTTCGCCTGTTCCTTTTTCCTCCGCTACAATCCGGCGTCTAGCATCTCAAATTTCATCCCCTCACGAGACCTTACTGTGTTTCCCCTCAAATTCACACACACTCCTTCCTGTTTTTCCCCTTTTTTCCCCTCTCATACCGCTACACAGACACCGTTCAGCCATTCCCTCCCAAGACCCTACTGTGTTTCCCCTCAAATTCACACTCTCCTTTCTGTTTTTCCCCGTTCCTCTCCTTCTTCCCCTCCCTCGGCACTTCCTGTCTTCCCCACTCACTTCCCAACCCGTATCCTCTTCCCCCTTTTCCCCTTTTTTCTCCTTCTCCTTCATATCCGAGACCGACTCATATTCTCCCTGACAAACTCGAGCTCTCCAGAGAAACCCAATCTAGATGAATGGAACTCAACCAGGAGGGAATTATTTCGAAAGGCCACGGTTCAGAATGCATCGGGAACCTTTCATAATGCTTCGGAAATGAATCTTAGGTTAGGCAAGGGATCACCGGCTCGGACTGGCTGAATAAATACGTTCGGAGTGGAGTTGAGGTTTTCTTTGACGTGTTTGCGTGTGTTTGAAAAGGGTTTTGGCTTAGTGGGTGGGGGCAGTACTCCGGATCACTCAGGTGTTTCGTAATGAGCTAATCACCACCTGAAGTGCTTCGTTCGGGATCGGGGAAAGGGATTCAGGGGGCGATTCAATTCCACAAACGCACCGAAAATAAATTTGCACACCAACACTCCATTAACCAAGCCGTATTAACGCAGCGAGGCATTAAACAAAATAACAGAACCTCACCTGGAAATGCAAAAAAAAAAAAAAAGGTGAACATGTTAATTGGAAAGACTGGAATCCATTAACTTCTAATTCCTGTCCATTTCGCGAGGCATTCCGAATTTCCGATCGCGCCGATGAGGGAGGCGGGGCAGGTGACAGCCAATTAGCCTCAACGCTCCTATTTCACGGCCCACCTGAGGGAGCCACCTGAGGGGAGCACCTGAGAACGCACCTGTACGCCGCGCTAACTGTTTCCCTGATATCTGGCGCGCGCTGGCCTGAACGGCATTGGTCATTGTTTAACCATTCCGGGAACAATAACGATTCCCAAAACAATATGTATTTCAATTCCTGCGCCTATTAGGGTATATATTTAGCTTTTATCGGCTTTTGATGTTTATACAATTAGCGGTATTTACATTTTCGCTCAGATATTCGGTCTCTCTGAGTTGGTTATATTAAAGAAATGGTGTTATACATAGGTAAATATATTCTTACACATATATTTCTGCTCATATCAGTTTTTATATATTCATTTATTTGTATGATAATCAGTTCATGCCCTTTCACTCATATTTCGTGTCTTGAATCGTCCATACCCACCAAAAGTAGTGTTCGTATGTATCTAAGATAAATATTATTAATATTTTTATCACCTTTTGAGTCGTAGTTTACCTCCACCCCGTCTACATATTACTAACCTAACCAGGATATATATTTCTCACTCATGTTTCGAGCCCTAATCTTATCTATACCCTAAAAATACTGTTCGTGGATTCCCTAGAAAAAAATAGCATGTCATTTTCATCTTCTGAGGCATAGTTTCCTTTCACCTTGTCTTCATTATAACTTTACTCAGCCACTTTCATCAACTTTCCCTGCTCTCCCAAAAATAGTGTTAGTATGCGCCTGAGACAAAAGTAATTATATGTTTCCTTTCACTTTTTCAGTCATAGTTTGCCTTCACTCTGTCTTTATTAACACCATTCCCAACCACTTTCATCAACTTTCCCTGCACTCCCAAAAATAGTGTTAGTGCGTGCCTGAAACAAAAGTAATTACATGTTTTCTTTCACTTTTTATGTTATAGCTCACCTTCACTCCGTTTAAATACCCAACCACTTTCATCAACTTTCTCCTCACTTCCAAAAATAGTGTAAGTACGTGCCTGAGACAAAAGTAATTACATGTTTTCTTTCACTTTTTATGTCATAGCTCACCTTCACTCCGTTTAAATACCCAACCACTTTCATCAACTTTCCCTGCACTGCTAAAAATAGTGTTAGTACGTGCCTGAGACAAAAGTAATTACATGTCTTCACTTTTTGTCATAGTTTGCCTCACCCCGGCTACAAACTGCTACACTAAGCCATGCTATAAATTTCCCCGTCATGTTCTGCGCCGCGAGTTGCTCCCACGCTGGAACACATGTAATACTGTTGAAATATGAAGACGCGTTCCTCCATTAATCTTCATGACCTTAGTTTGGCTTTCATTAGTAACGCCAGACCTCCCTGCCCATCTCACTTCACCTCATAAATATATATTGTTTTTCTGTCACTGTGCCTATCTTAATCTTGCTGTCATTCTGCCTCTTTGTGTCTTTGTTTGTCTGTGTTTCGTTCTTTCTTTCTGTGTTTTTTGCTATCATGATGCCAATGTTACTCTTTGTTTTCTTTATTTGTCTTTTTATTAAGATTTGTCTGCCTTTCAATCGCTTTTTTTCCTGTATTTCTCTATCTTCGTCACTATGTCTATCTTACTCTCGTAACTATATATTGGTTTTCTCTCACTTCTCTTTCTTTGTCTATCTTTCACTGTTTTTTTTCTATATTTCTTTGTCTTTCTCTGTCTCTGTATTTCTATCTTCCTGTGTCACTATGCCTATCTTACTCTCAAATATATATCGTTTTTTCTGTCTACGCATTCCTGTGATTCGTACAAGATCTTACTCAATATTCACATCAACTCACCATCATCTTCTACCCAAACACCATTCCTCCTCGTTCTCACCTTTCCTTAATTAACAAGGGCTCATTTATCAATCATTTCCACATTTTTAATTTAACAGGACTTTTCATAATACATTTCAACACACAAGACTAATTCCAGCGTTCTCACTGCCCTGCCTACGTACGCCTCGCTCACGACACACACACAAACCCTCGACTTCCTCCCATTGCGCCCGGGTCTCGTTCCTTAAAGTCTCGTGCTCACAAACCCCCTCAAACCCTCGGTACTTCAGCGGGACGAGTGACCAATAAACGAAAGGAAACGAACGATAAAATAAGGGAACGAGCGACCTTGCCCTTAAGACTCGAATGACGTAATATTGGGAAGAAAATAAGACGAAAACAAAGACCTTAAAAGGAAACACGAGAGGAGGAAAACAAGCCGAGTTTTCTCATTTTTTTTAATTTGCTTACGAGGAAGGGAAATAGAGGAAGCGGAGGAAGGAGGCGGAGGAGGAGGTAGAGGAGGAGGAGGAAGAGGAGGGATGGAAGGCGAAAGTGAAGAGATTACTTTAGGGTTCACCAATTTTTAATATTAGTCATATCACTTTTCCTCACGCATCAACTCTCTCTCTCTCTCTCTCTCTCTCTCTCTCTCTCTCTCTCTCTCTCTCTCTCTCTCTCTCTCTCTCTCACCTCCCATTCTCCCCTTTATGCCATTTTGTGTACTGCCAACCATTCTTTCTTTATTTCCTTCCATTCTTTCTTTCCCTTCCCTTCCCTTCCCTATGTTCGTTATTCTCTCCCTTCTCTCCCTTCCTCCCTCCCTCGCTTCCATTTTGTTCTTTTTTGTCTCCTTTCTTCCTCCATCTTTTTGTTTTTTACATTTTATTTTAACTGAGAAACAAAAAAAGGGAGGAAAATGTATATGTAGTTTCGATAGAATGTTGTTGGTACTGAGTGTAATCTCTCTCTCTCTCTCTCTCTCTCTCTCTCTCTCTCTCTCTCTCTCTCTCTCTCTCTCTCTCTCTCTCTCTCTCTCTCTCTCTCTCTCCAGGGATGAAGTATCCGTATTCGAATACTTCGAATACCGTATTTGGGTGTATTCGTATTCGAATAAATATTGATAGAAATCAAAGTATTCTCATTCGTATTCGAAAACAAGGGGAGAATATTCGTATTCTGCGAATAACCTGACGAATAATTCAAAATTTATTATCAGAAATAACAGCCGTTGTTCCTTACAACTCCAGCCTCCTGCTGGGCGGACGTGTAATCGTCGTGTATAGTACAGGGTTCGCAGACTGTGACAGCGCGGCTGGACGCTGTCACACTGTCTGACTCACAGTTTCCACTTGCCAGTGTGGGTGCTGAATGTGTGTTCATGCGCTCATTTTTCTGTTGCATAACTTTAGAACAGTTCTACACTCAGTTACGTCGAGAAGGTATTTTTCAGTGAAAAGTATTCATGAATGAATTCATGAATATTTTCAAGAAGTATTTGTATTCGTATTAAAACCATTTCAGTGTATTCGAATTCGTATTCGAATACACAACTCGTATTCATACCATATCTCTCTCTCTCTCTCTCTCTCTCTCTCTCTCTCTCTCTCTCTCTCTCTCTCTCTCTCTCTCTCTCATACTCATTTAGAGGAGAAAAAGAGATGCAGAAAGAGAAACAGCAGAGGGAGGAAGAAGAGAGAGGAGGAGGAAGGCCATATGTAAGAGCAGAAAGAAACACAACACAGGAAATGGAGAAGCGGAGGGGAAAAAATAAATAAAAGGGAGATAAAAAAACAGGAGTGAAAGAAACTGAGAGGTAGAAAGAATAAACTTGTAGAGAGAGAGAGAGATGGCCAACCCTTTAATGCCTCTCACTTTAATTTTAGAGAACTTAAATTCTTAATAGGACATCACCCTCGCCCATTACCTCTCCTATTTCCCTCTCAACCTCCTTCCTATCTCCCTTATTTTCCATTCTTTCCTACCTTCCCTCCTTTCTCTTCTTCCCTTTGTTTCTCCAAGTATTTCCCTCCTTCCTTTATTTCTCCGATTTCCTTCCCTTCCTCCTCTTTCTTAATTTTCCCTCCTTTTCTCCACTCCCTCCTTTCTCTTCTTCCTTTTGCTTCCTCCAGTATTTCCCTCCTTTTCCTTCTCCCATTTCCTTCCCTACCTCCTCTCACCTTCAATTTTCCTCACTCTTCTCCTTCCTTCCTTCCTCTACTTTCCTTTGTTTCCTCCAAGTTTCCTCCTCTTTCCCCTCTCAATATCTTTCCTTCCGTTCCCTCCTCGGTTCCCTCTTCTCACTTCCCTCCAATTTTACCCTCCCCTCCCCACACCTATCTTCCTCCCCAATCTATCCAATCTCCCCTCCCTTCTTCTTACGGCCCTTAGTCACCTCTGATCCCTCTCCCCTTTCCAATATCTCTCCCCTCCTTCTCCCTTTCCCTTTCTTCTTCCCCCTCTCTCCTCCTCCTCCTCCTCCTCCGTCTCTTATTCTTCCCGTCTCTACAAATCCTCCATGATATTTTCTATTCACTCTTATGCTTTTTCTCACTTTTCTTCTTTTCTTTCTTCCTTGTACCTTTCTCTTCCTTTCTTATTCCTTTTTTTCACACCATTTTCCTACTTTTTCTTTTCCTTTCTTCCATTTATCTTTTTCTTCACACCTTCGTTTTCCTTCTTTTTCCTCTTCTACTTTTTCCTCTTTCAATTTCTCTCTCTCTCTCTCTCTCTCTCTCTCTCTCTCTCTCTCTCTCTCTCTCTCTCTCTCTCTCTCTCTCTCTCTCTCTCTCTCTCTCTCTCTCTCTCTCTCTCGAACACGCACACCCTCTCAGCACTTTCCTTCCCTCCACCATTATTCCTCCTCTTTTTTTTCCCCCTCTCATAAAACCTCTCCCATTTTTCCTCTCCCAATAATTATGGTTCCCTTTTTTTCCTCCCTCTCCATCCAATATAACCAACTCTACTTTCCCCTCTCTCTCTCTCTCTCTCTCTCTCTCTCTCTCTCTCTCTCTCTCTCTCTCTCTCTCTCTCTCTCTCGTATTGTTTTTCCTCTTGTTTTTATCTAACTTTTTCTCTCTCTCTCTCTCTCTCTCTCTCTCTCTCTCTCTCTCTCTCTCTCTCTCTCTCTCTCTCTCTCTCTCTCTCTCTCTCTCTCTCTCTCTCTCTCTCTCTCTCTCTCTCTCTCTCTCTCTCTCTCTCTCTCTCTCTCTCTCTCTCTCTCTCTCCAAACAGCTGTCCACCATTTCTCTGATCATCATTTTTCTCTCTTCTCTTTTTTTCTCTTTTTTTTTCTCCTCATTTGTAGGACGTAAAAGTTTGATAAAAGTTGATATGATGTAAATTTGGTGGTGGATTTTCTTTCTATATATACTTTATTTTTTTTTACATAAAGATCTAAAGGATTTAATGCGATTCATTTATTTAATTTATTCATGTTTATTTTTACTCTAATTTCAAACGAGTTATTTATTATCTATTTTTGTTGATATTGAAATGAGAAAAAAATATGAAACAGAGAGGAGGAAAAACGAGTAAAAAGGCAAGAGAGAGAGAGAGAAAAAAAAAAAAAGACGTAGGAGTAAAATAAGAGGAAAAACAATATGAAAGAGAGAGAGAAAGTTTCCTCCGACCACTTCAAAAGGCTATAATTACCACAATCTTAACTGGAGATATATTTTTCAGTTCACCGAATCCAAAAGTTTCTCTCCAACATTTTTTTCTCTCCACTCTCTCTCGCTTGTGAAGAGTGGAGGAAAAGAGAGAGAGAGAGAGAGTGGGTGGGTGTAGGAAAAAATAAATCAGCCAGGCCACAATGGGAGAGGGAAAAAAATTGAAAGGGAAGAGTCAGAGGGAAAAAAGAAGTAAGGAGATAGGCAAAAAAGAGCCGAAAAGACGATTAATTACCCCATTAAATCTAAGTAACTTTCCAGTCTCGTTATGACACTAGTGATAAATAGCCCTCTCTCTCTCTCTCTCTCTCTCTCTCTCTCTCTCTCTCTCTCTCTCTTGAATCCTGCACTCTTCCTTCTCTCATTTCTTTAGCCTGAGAGAGAGAGAGAGAGAGAGAGAGAGAGGTAATGGACCGGAATCAAATTGCACCCCAAAAAATAATAAAAGAGGTGACTTAAGCGATAAATGAGCTGAGAGAAAAAATAAAGAAAAGAAAAAAAAGAAAATCAATGTGCAACCAGAAAACACACACACACACACACACACACACACACACACACACACACACACACACACACACACACACACACACACTGAAAATATACAGAAAAAAAACAAGGAAAATGACGAGCAGAGAAATGTACTGTTAATGGAACGGAAAGAAAGGAATGGGAAAGGAAAATGTAAGGCACGCAGAAGGAATGAAGGAGGAGGAGGAGGAGGAGGAGTGGGAAGAAGACTCAGGTGTTCGGTTTCTTTCAATATTACCTTCTGTAGAGGCAGGTAAAGATTCCTGAAGAGAGAGAGAGAGAGAGAGAGAGAGAGAGAGAGAGAGAGAGAGAAAGCCTACCTACGTATCATATTCCCCGCCTCTCCCTTTTCCCCTATCGAAAATAACAGATACAGATATACGTGTGTGTGTTTGTGTGTGTGTGTGTGTGTGTGTGTGTGTGTGTGTGTGTACGTTGCCCTCTCTCTTCCTCTCTCCCTTCCTTTCCTTCCTTCCCTTCCCCTTGAAATTAGTTTATTGCATTAAGGGACATTTATTTTTATTTTCAATTTGACTTCGACGCTTTTCATTTCGTCCGTCACTGGATTTTCTTCTTTTTAATAATAGTCTTTCACTTGTTTATTGTTTCCCCTTTTCTGTTGTAGGTTTTCCTTTTAATTTTGACTTCTGTGTATCTTTCCTTATTTTTACCTTCAATTTTCATCTGCTTTCTATCTATCTTTTTCTTAACTATCTTCTTTCGATCTTCTTTCTATCTATTTTCTTGATCTACAGTCTATCTTCTATTTATTTTCTTCTTATCTTCTTTTTTGTTCCTTTCTTTTTTTTCTTAGTTTTATCTCCTATGGTTTTAAGTTACTGATAAAGGGCTGATAATACGCTATATATCCTCTTCCCCTCTCTCTCTCTCTCTCTCTCTCTCTCTCTCTCTCTCTCTCTCTCTCTCTCTCTCTCTCTCTCTCTCTCTCTCTCTCTCTCTCTCTCTCTCTCTCTCTCTCTTCATTACCATTCCCCTTTCCCCTTCATCTTTTCTCTCACCTCCCCTTCATTCTCCATCCATTAACATATACATTCGACTCTCCTTTATTGTGCTTATTCTCTCTCTTTGTTCTCTCTCTCCTCTCTCTTTCTCTCTCTGTAATTCAACTAGGACACACGTTCGTTTAAAAATGTAACTTTTCTTTATTTTTTGTGAACGTTCAATGTGGGAAAAATTTCGACGCTCGGGAAGAAAATAATAATAATGATAAGAAAAATAAAAATAATGAATGATGATAAAGAAAACACATTAGAAAGCATACAATCACAAGGAAACGGACAAATACTTAAAAACGAAGCGAAAAAGCAATAAAACGAAGGATTAAATGTTGAAGATTAATTAAAATATGTTAGAAGTTAAAAAAAAAAGCAAAAACAACCCGGAGGAAGAAGCAGATGAACGGATAAGCATAAGCAGCGGAAGCAGGAGAAGTAGTAGTAGTAATAGTAGTAGTAGTAGTAGTAGTAGTACGAGGAGGAGGAGGAGGAGGAGCAGGAAGAGAAGGGAGAGGGGGTGGAGGAAGTAGGTTTGAGAAAGTGTTTGGGCGAGACAGCAGCATAAGCCTGGACAGAATCCTTCCTTCATTTGCATTCACTTAGCAGCTTAATACCACATGGCCTTCCCCGCTTGCGTCTCGCCGCCAGAACGCTCCTCACCGTCGCCTCCTACACTTACGGACTTAATTTCTTCTTCTCAACGCTTAACACGGTGATATATGTGCTTCCTCTCCTCTCCTGTCCTCTTCTGAGCTTCCACATTTACCATCTTGTTTTGTCTCGTCTCTACGCTGAACTTTATCATAATTTCACTTCCTCAGACTTTTCCTCTCTTTGAATCGCTTCCTTTTGTCTTATCAACGCTAAACAAGATGATATGATGTGCATCCTCTCCTCTTCTATCCTCTTCTAAGCTTCTACACTAACTATCTTGGTTTTGTCTTTTTGCTACTCTGAACAGTATCATATTTTCGCTTCCTTTTCGCCTTTTCCTCACTTTCAATCTCTTGGCTTTGTCGTACCATTGCTAAACATGGTCATAGTTTTGCTTCCTCTCTGCTTCCTCCTTACTCCTGATCTCTCGAATTTCTCTCATGTCCTACACTTTGTAGTCTCTTGATATCCGATATATATTTCTTTTAAGCTGAACGTGGTCATACCTTCGCTAACTTGACACACACACACACACACACACACACACACACACACACACACACACACACACACACCTACTTACGCACTCACCAACTCACACAAGCACACACACACACACACACACCCAAGAGAGAGTGAGACAGCTAATCCACTAATTCTCAACTTTCGTTCTCTTCTCTTGTCCCTAATAAAAGAATCCCGGATAACTTTGATAATTAAGCTTGTAATAACGAGAACGTCTAATGATTTTCTCACTTTTCTCCCCGCTAATCATCATAAACTCTGGTCGCAAACTTTGGGTATTAAGCGCGTTATAATAATGTATACCAATGTAGCTCCGTTTTTCTTTCCTCTAATCACCGCTAACTCTGCACAGTCTCATCATAATTCAGAGTTCCATTCTCTAAAAACATTGCTCTTCGATTGCACGCGTCTCCACATGAGTTAATAAAGGCTGCATAATATATCGCATATTTTCTCTATTTACTCACTAATTTTACCATCACTATTGCTAACACTCACTATCACCAAAATCACTAACACCAAATATCACTAACAGCTTCTTTCGTATTACTTAAAAATGTCTTTAAGTCTTTATTTCAACGTGTTTCCATCCTTAACGATACTAAATACTACTAGTTCTCGCATAGTTCCTTTGTCATATCGAAAGTTTCATTACAGAAGAGGCATATTAAGTCTGTTTCGAAGTGCTTCCACCTTCAACAATATCAAATACTACTAATTCTTGTTTATTTCCTATATTAGATCGAAAGTTTTATTACAGGGGGGTAAGGGGGGGGGGCATATACGACTTTACCGAGCCCACATATTTAGGTTAAGTTAAAGGTATCTCCAAACACATGACAGGCAACAACTTATAGCGGCAGGATGGAACACACTAACATCAAACACGGAGAGAGGTGGACAGCATGTTTTGTTTATGATTAGGTTAAGTTTAAGGTATCTCCAAACACATGAGAGGCAGCGACGAATAGGAACAGGGTGGAATACACTAACATCACACACAGAAAGAGAGAGGGAGAGAGGTGGACAGCGTTTGGAGAGGCCGCCAGTCATTTGTTTTTGGCCGCGATCCTCATCTGTTACAATGTCCTCGCCGCCTTTTCCGCCTACATTATCGCTTTTTACCACCTCCTCGTCCTGACACAGCTTGGTCGGATGGCAGATTATGCAAAGTTGGCGGTCGACGACTAGGAGGAGGAAGAAAGGAGGATGAGAGGAAGGATGGAAGGAAGGAGGAGGACGGAAGACGAGGAAGAGAGAGAGAGAGAGAGAGAGAGAGAGAGAGAGAGAGAGAGAGAGAGAGAGAGAGAGAGAGAGAGAGAGAGGAGAAAGAGAGGAAGGAAGGAGATTGGATGGAAGGAAACTGCAGAGAAGGAATAGAAATAGAAAACCTTGGAGACAGATAGAGAGAGAGAGAGAGAGAGAGAGAGCGCACCCACACTGGAAAATTCACCACAGAAATTTTAGTCTAGTTCACATTTGTTCAAATTATTGTTATGTGGAGTATTGTTCTCTCTCTCTCTCTCTCTCTCTCTCTCTCTCTCTCTCTCTCTCTCTCTCTCTCTCTCTCTCTCTCATTTTAGGGTTTCAATCATCATAGACAGTAACACGCGTGGGTAGGCTACAGCTGCTACACTCTCTCTCTCTCACTCTCACTCTCTCTCTCTCTCTCTCTCTCTCTCTCTCTCTCCTCCCCCCCCAGTTCACGGTATCCGCCTCCTTCACACTTTAGTCTCCCTCACGAAAATAAAATGATCGGCTTTGCATGAATTTCCATTCCTTAACACGGCGGAAAGTTGGGTTGGTGTCCCTGCATCACACACTCCCTGACCACCAGCGCCACCACGACCACCAGGAACACCACCACCACAAGCATTACGCCAACCATTACGTCATCAGAATCTCACTTTTTTTTCCCTTTTATCTCCTTCCCCATTCTTCCGTTCGATCCTTCGCCTCTCCCTATCCCTTGTCCTTCTCCTCATTTCCATGTTTCCACTGTTTTCTCCTCTTTTATCCCTTTGTGTCTTTAAATCTGCACAATACTATATAGACGACATGACATATATACTGGTTCACCGTCTCTCTGGGCCAATGCCACGTCCAACACTGCGCCATAATAAGCCTCCAAACTAAACTATACTTTTCATAATGTTCAGATATTTCCAGTACAGTTCCTTCAGTTTGTTTATCTTCTATAGCAACATCAAGCACTATACAAGGAAGTGTGTCTCTATTTCTACCTCTCTCCATCTCTTTTCCTATTATTCTGTTAGATCATGAAGCCTCCTCCTACTTCTCGTTCTTCTCCTCATTACCATGTTCCCACTGTTTCTTCTCTTCATCCCTTTCTGCGTCTACGTTAACCTCTCCCCTTCGTTTTCAGTCTCTTCCCTCCTCATCCACCTGGTCATCATGCAAATCCCTCTCCATCTCCGCCTCCTTTTTCTTTCTCTACATTCTGATGCCTCTACTTCTCCTCATGAAAGAGAGAGAGAGGGATAAAGGGAGAGAGTTGCCCTCCTCCCTTTACGTCTGCCTCCCCACGTACAGAGTGAGTGTGAGCGAGAGAGAGAGAGAGAGAGAGAGAGAGAGAGAGGAGGAAGGCAGCACGTGGGCCAATCATCTGCCTTGTTGCCTCACTGCTGGTGCTTTGTTTAATGCCACCAACGCTTTCTCATGCCTCCCAACACTCACTGCAACACACAAGGCGCCTCTGAACAATACGCAGAAAGAGGACAAACAATTAGCGGCCAGCCAGTTAATCTTTGGCAATAAGCGCTGGAGATTTAGTTTATGCAAGGTTCATCCCGCAACGCTTCCCTTCCACTGCGTTGGGGACAGATCAAAGAGCCGCGAGGGTGAACAACTGAACACGATGCAAAGCCGCCCGCCCGCCTCGTCGTCTCCTCATAGCCTGGTACATCATCGAGCAGTGTGACGAACGGTGCGCATAACAGTTTCCAGAATTCTTTTTAGTCTATTTCGTCGAGTCTACGGCATCGTCACTCTTCCGGGGAGCGAGAGGAGGTGGGAAGTACGGCAGCGTTTTCAGGAGTAAGGGCCCCGTAGATTCCGCACACCTTTCCCGTTAGCATCCCTCTCCTCCTCTTTCGCCGCCTAAGTTGACTGTTTTGCTGTCTACTTCTCTCTTTTCCTCGCGGTTTTCTTTCACCTTTTCTTCAGTACACCTTTCTTGTTATCATCCTTCTCCTCTTCTGCCTAAGTTGACTGTATTGCCGTTTTTACTTCTCTTTTTTTCTTGATTGTCTTTTATTTTCTCTTCATTGTGACTTCCCAAGCATCCTCATTCATCTTTATATTCTGCTGCTTTTTCTATGTCTTAACTTTTTTCCCTTCTTATTCTAGTATTTTTCTTTGTCTTTCCCCTTATTTTTTTCTTTTCTCGTCTCTTCCATGTTTATACAACTCTAGATTCTGCGGTTTCTTCTGTCGTAACTTTTTTTCCCTCCTTATTTTCCTATTTTTCGCTGCCCTTCCCCTATTCTTCCTCCTCTTTCATCTCGCATCTTCCTTCTTCTGCTTCTGTCCCTTCTACTTTTTTCTCTCCCCATTACCACAGATCCTCATAAATCCCTCTCATCTTTTCTCCCTCCTTCTCTACCTCCTTCTACTGATGCCTCTACCCTCCTCCTCCGTCCTCTCTTCCTCTTCATAAACGAGAAAGTACACATTGGTGAACGGGGAACAAAGCTATATTCAAATGCACTTAACTCCACTCAGAATCCAATGTTATCCCTCTAATCTTCTCTGCCTCCTCCTACTGATGCTTCTCCCTCTCCTCCTCTTTTCTCTCTTCCTCTTCATAAACGAGAAAGTACTGATGAACAAGAAACAAACTATATTCAAATGTACTTAACAACACTATATCTAATTTAAAGTAACATTCGGTTAAGTAAATTGACAAACGAGGAACAAAGCTATATCCTTTTACATTTAACTCTACTGCGTCGAGTCTAAGGCAACGTTACTTTTTCAAGGGCCGAGTAGAGAGAGAGAGGGCGGGAAATACGTAGCGATGGGCGAGCTTTTCTTTTTAAGAGGCTCCGTACATTTGGCAGAAATCCACTCTTCCACTCACACATTTTTCACCTTTCTGCGGCTTCCTCTTCCTCCCCTCACATCCCTTACTCCGTGTTTTATCTTTCCCTCACTTTCCTTTTCCTCTCTTTCCCCTCTTTCTCTCAATTCTTGTTTTCGTCCTCTCTGTCTCTTCCTCCTCCTCCTCCACCTCCTCCTCCACTTCCCCTCTGGCCCCCACCCCTCGCAGCTGGCCATCGCATACAGTCAGTCCACCCGATAAGAGAGATAAGGGACCGTGCCCTAACAAACACGGGGGACGTCCCTGTTATACGCGTGATAGCCGTAGAGATTATACCATTGAGGCCAGGGGGATCAGCAAGCTCGCATCGGTCATGTCAAACGAAGTAGTAGTAGTAGTAGTAGACACAGTCGTAGTAGTAGTGGTAGTAGTGGTAGTAGTGGTAGAAATGTTGGTAGTAGTAGTAATAGTAGTAGTAGTAGTAGTAGTAGTAGTAGTAGTAGTAGTATTGGTTATGGTGGTAGTGGTGGTAGTGGTAGTAGTGGTAGTGGTAGAAGTATTAGTGGTAGTGGTAGTAGTGGTGGTAGTGGTAACAGTAGTGGTGGTAGTAGTCGTAGTAGTAGTAGTAGTAGTAGTAGTAGTAGTAGTAGTAGTAGTAGTAGTAGTAGTAGTAGTAGTAGTAGTAGTAGTAGTAGTCATGGTAATAGTAATAATAGTAGTGGTAGTAGAAGTAGTAGTATTAAAATGTAATGGAAGTGACTAAAAGAACTGATAGTAGTGGTTGCAAAAGAAAGTAGTAATAGTAGTGGTACAAGTAATGGTGGTGGTGGTGGTGGAAGTGGTGGTGGTGACTCACGACAAGTGTTTTAGTGATATACAGGACTGTTTGAGCTCCTGGGATATCCAGCGTGTCGGTTTTCATGAAAAAGGAGGAGGAAGAGAAAGAGGAGAGTTGGAACCGCGATCTAGGAGTAGGAAGCAGAGGAGGAGGAGGAGGAGAGGAGCACCACTGAATTAAATCATTTCTCCGTATAAATATATAAGCTTACAAGTGTTCGTATCGGAAACAAAACAACCTTGCAGTTTGTTACGTTAAGTTTCCAACAGCTTCCTGGAGCTTACGCAACAAATTCTGTGCGATACAGAAAATGTTATTTAGTTATACGTCAAGTCTCTGGAAATGTTCTGTCACACCTGACACCAGCAGAACGGTCTGCAGAATGTTTCAGCTCAACTTTCATCAGATTGTCGCCACCTTTTAAATTCCTCCTAGACGAAAGTGTGTTACTGACGGAGCGTTACCTTGGCAGTGAACTGGCAAACTCTACGGGTACATCAAGCCACGTTTACGTTACTCGAAGGCTTCCATGATGGACAGTGCGAACTCCCCGGCTTTATTTCCCTAAGAACACATTTATTCTGCAACATTGTAGCATTGATAGCATGCGATACAACCCGACAACCTCCAAAAGACCCAGAGAGGAATCCAGCCAATCAGGAGAGGCCTGACAAACACTGCCAAGGGGCCAGGAAGAACACTACCTTTGATCTGACTATAATAAGAGATGAGAAGTGAGAGAGAGAAAGAAAGGGAGACTCTTCCCACCTCCTTCCCTTTGATCTTAGACAAAACACACACACATCACCTCTTTACCACCACCACCACCACCACCACCACCCCCTCGGCCGCCTATAGAGCACTCAGCCCTCTTCAAACACCCTCTTCAGCGCCCTTTCCCACTCACCAAATTCCAGCACCGAACTTGCCCGACTTTCCTGACAAAATTTTCTTCCAAACACACCGAGATTGCCGACAACTTCTCTCCCACATTTACCTTCTCTCCTCTCTCTCTCACTCTCTCTCTCTCTCTCTCTCTCTCTCTCTCTCTCTCTCTCTCTCTCTCTCTCTCTCTCTCTCTCTCTCTCTCTCTCTCTCTCTCTCTCTCTCTCTCTCTCTCTCAGCTGCATGGAGTAAACAAGAAAAATAACAGGAAAGAGTTGACAGCCAATTTAAAGTGTTTACGTAAAACTTTTTCTATTCAATTCTATGTTGTAACAAGTTTCCTTTTTTTTCCCCTTTTGCCTGACATTATTTCCCTAGTTTTAATTACTTTTTCCCCATACGTGACAGGGGGGGAAACACTTGCAGTCCCCCGTGTAAAAATGTTTTCTCTTTTCCCTTCACCTCCTCTACTGCATATGCCTGTGTTTGTGTGTGTGTGTGTGTGTGTGTGTGTGTGTGACAGAAAATATTTGAACATAGCCGTGAATATTTCAAACACAAACCCACACGAACAGGCACACGCACGCGCGCGCACACACACACACACACACACACACACACACACACACACACACACACACACACACACACACACACACAATAACCTAGATTCCTCAACCTCCAATCCTCTTTTCATCCCCTTTCCCCTCCTTTTCCCCTTCAATAAGAGCTGGAACCACGCTCACAATCCCTCCCTTTACCCTCCACCTCTTATTCCTCTTCCCCTTCCTCCTCCTCCCATTCTTCCTCTTCTTCCTCTTCATCTCTTTCTATCCCTTACTCTTCTATTTTTCTCTTAACTTCACATCTCCTCTCTCCATCTCTTTCAATGACTCTTCTCTTCCCTAGCAAATTCTTCCTCTTCCTCTTCCTCCCCTTCCTCCACGACGTTCTCTTGCCCTTCCTTGCATCATATAACGGTAGTACAAGTTCCCATCTCTCTCCTTTTATCTCCCATTTCGCCCTTCCCATCATCCTTAACTGTCCTCAGCAGCCTCCATATCCACCATCTCTTCCTTCCCGGTTTGACACATCTGCCATCACTTTATCCCACAGTCATCCTCAAACCAGCATCCTCAGCCTCCAAACTTCCATCAAGAGCTTATTTCCCCTCTACATAAACCTAATTTAATCTGTCTAAATAATCCTGCTTAACTTAGCCTCTCTGACTCGCCCCGGTTCACCAATTACAGTTTCAAAGCATCTCAGCCTCAAGCCCACCAACCCCATCCACTAATTATGCTTCCCCTAATTTAGCCTGTCTAACTAAACCTGCCCGACGCGCTACAGTTAACCATTTAGAGCGTCCTTGCCTCTCTCACCCTCAGGCTTGCCCCCCAACCTTACTTCCCTTTTTCTGGTAAACTCTAACAGCCTTCTTTTGTTAGTATTCCCTCCTGCCTACGACTTCAAAGCTCTCAGGAAGGAAGTATCAAGACACCTATCCGACCCATCTGACCTTCTCATCTTCCATCCCTATCGCTGGTAAATTCTGTAACATCCTTTCTTTGTCTATATTCCCTCCTGCCTGCGAATTAAAAGCTTTCACAAGGGGAGTAAGTAGCAAGACACCTTTCCATCCGCCCACCCCATCTTCCATCCCTTTCGCTAGTGAGTTCAGTAACAGCCTTCCTTTGTCTGTATTTCCTCCTGCCTACGACTTTAACGTTTTCAACACGGGAGTATCAGACACCACTCCATCCGATTTTGATCCTCTTTCTAATACTCTAAACTATTTGCAGGAGCAGTTTTGCCCCTGAGATGCCTCCTTTCCTATAAATAAAATCCAATATCTATGCTTCTGCCATCTCCATTCTCCCCTGGCCGCCCTTGTCGCTGAATGAGAAATGCTGTGTGTGGGTTACGGTCTCGAGGGACAGCATCTAGCGAGCGCCGTGTCGTGCCCTCTCTACTGCACATTTAAGTGGAACATCGCTACAAATATCCAGGGAGAGAAGAGGCGAGGGGAGAGGAATTCGGACCATTGTGTTTACAGTTGTGCGCAGCTTTTATATCGGGCGAAACTGGGAGACGAGAGAGAGAGAGAGAGAGAGAGAGAGAGAGAGAGAGAGAGAGAGAGAGAGAGAGAGAGAGAGAGAGAGACAGCAACCCGGGCTTTTATGATGAAGAGGAATTGGCTCGTATGAAAGATAAATGACACCTACAGCGCCTTCGTCAGGGGTGTGTGTCAAGGCGAAGGAAGGGAGAAAGGGAGGAAGGAAGAATGATAGTAAGAAAAGGAGGGAAGGAGGGAAGGGAGGAGGGGGAAGGGAATGAAGGGAGGAAAGAAGGATGAAGGGATGAAAAGGAGATAGGAAGGAAGGAAAGATGGAAGGAACAGTGTAAGAAAGAGATGAAATAAAAAATAAGAAAAGTGAATGCTGAAAATGATGGAGGAAAGAAAGGGGGAAGAAAGAAGAGAAGAAAACAAAGGAACGAAGAAAGGAAGGAAGGAAGAAATGAAGGAATGACGTCAAGGAGGAAGAGTAGAGAAAAAATGTGATGAGGGATAAAAGAAAAGAAGAGCGAATGATTGACTGGACGTAAAAAGGAGAACGGGACAAGGGGAAAGAAAAAAAAAGAAAGGAGAAAAATGTCAACAAAACGGGCAACAAAAAACGAGAATAAAGAATGAATACAAAATGAAGAATACACAGAAAGAAGGAAAGAGATAAAAGTTAGGACTGATCGGAAATCGCAAACAAGTAAACGAATAAATACAGGAAGAAAGAGGAAGGAAGGGAGGAAAAAATCAAGGAAGGGAGAGAAAACAAACACATGAAGACTAATATGAGATAAATAGGAAGTGTTTTGTTGGGAAGGGAGGGAAAGAGAGGGAGAAAGGGAGGGAGGGAGAGAAAGATGGGACAAACAGAGAAAAGAAGTGAGATGAATGTCGAATATTTTGTTATGTATCGAAAAACAGAGGGTACGAATAACAACAAAGAAGGAATAAGCGAAGGGGGAAAAATCGAGAAGGGAGAGAAAGAGAGAATGATAGGAGAAATTTGAAGAAGAAAGTAAAAAGGGAAGAAAAAAACTGAAAACTGAGATAAAAAAGGAGGAAGAGAACGAATAATAAATAAGAAAGAAGGAATAAGCGAAGGGAAAAATTGAAGAGTGAGTGGAGGAGGAGGGAATGAGAGAAAGAACGGAAAGAAGAGAGAGAGAGAGAGAGAGAGAGAGAGAGAGAGAGAGAGAGAGAGAGAGAGAGAGAGAGAGAGAGAGAGAGAGAGAGAGAGAGAGAGAGAGAGAGAGAGAGAGAAAGGTGAGTGATGGTAAAGGACGAGGTGCCAGAGAGGAGGAGAGAAAACAAGTCACTTTTTTATATATCAAAATGAATGGATTCGCCGCAGCCACGGAATGGAAAAGAAGTATAAAAATCAAGGCGAATTTACATTAAAAAAGTTTGTTTGGGAGAACTTCAAAGGAAAAGTAATAATCAGAGCACGATTTACATACAAACTTTTGAGGTGGGGAGAGAAAAAACGCGACATAATTGAGGGAAAACTTGAATATATTAAAGTAGCAACTCGCGCAAAACCGCACCTTTAAAATAACGAAAAGAAAACGTATTACGCAACAAAGAAAAAAAATGCGGAAAATGGAGTGTTGGGTTTCAATTACATCATATGGGGGACCTCAAAACATGACATATATGAGGGTAAGATTTGAATATACTAATGGGCAACGCACGGAAACTTGCATCCAAAAAATAACGAAAAAGAATTCCAAATATAACAAGGAAGAAAACGAAGGTAGAAAAACGAAGTATACAGTTTTAGTAGCATTTTATGGGTGACTTTAAAACATGACATAAGTGAGGGAAAACTTGAATAAATGAAGGTAGCAAGGCCCGCAAATCAACACCTTCAAAACAACAAAAGAAAACTCAAAATACGCGACAAAATAAGAACGAAAACAGAAAACTGATGGTAAAAAATTAATAACATTTAGCAGGTGACACAATTAATATAGAACGAATAAATTAAAGGAGCAACGCAGACAAAACAACCCCAAAATAACCAACAAGAACAACTCCAAATAAAACAAAGAAAATGAGTGAGGACAGAAAACGGGGTATACGGTTTCAATAACATTTTATGGGTGACTTAAGCACTCTTTTTACGAGGAGAGTAACTTTTGTTTATGGCCCAGAGGATGCCTTTTATGGGACTAATGTGACCTCGCAGCTAACTGATGACCGCGCGTGACCCAGTGACAACGAGGCGGGGCGACAGGTGATGACTGTGACGGAACACCTGACGAAGTTAATTATAGATGAAGATTAATAGGCATGGAGAGAAAGAAAGAAAAAGAACGAATGAATTATAAAAAGAAAGGAAGACAGAAAGGAAGAAAGAAAAAATGAATGAAAGTGAGAGTGAATAAGAGCAAGAATAGGGAAAGAGAAAGAAATGAAGGGAAAAAAATAAAGTGAAAGAAAGAAAAAGGAAGAGTGAAAGAAAGAAAAAGGAAGAAAGCAAAATATAGAGAAGTACATAATGAGGGCAATGAATAGGTGCAAATGTAAATATGAATAATGAAAGGAAAAAGAGAAAGAATGGAGGGAACAAAACAAAAAAAATACAAAAGCAGGTAAAAGGACATATATAAAATAAATGAAGAAAAAATAAAGAAAAAAGAAGAAAAAGAAGACAACACACGAGTAAATAAATAACTAGGTAAGAAAATGAAATAAAGAAGAAGATAAAATAGAGAGAGGCGGAAAGAGAAAAAAATAAAAAAAACGGAAAAGGAAAAAGAGAGGAGGAGGAAAGAGAGACAACAAGAGAGTCAACACAAAAGAAGGTAAATAAGAAAGAAGATAAATAGTAAAACAAAGAGAGATAAAACAGGTGAGAAAATAGATGGAAAGGAAGAAAAAAGAGAGGAGGAGGAAAGAGAAAACACCAAAAGGGTCAGCACAGAGGAAGGTAAAGAAAGAAAGAAGCTAAATAATAAAACAAATGAATAAATAAAAACACGAAAAATAGGAAAAAAAATAAAGAAAGGGAGAAGAGAGGAGGAGGAAAGAGAAAACAACAAGAGGGTCAACACAAAAGAAGCTAAGAAAGAAAATAAATAGAAAAAATACAAAAACAAGCAAAAAAAGGAAAAATTACAGAAAGAAAAACCAGAGAAGAAAAGAAAAGGACAACTGGTAGATAAATATAGAAGCAGGCAAATAAAAAAAAATAGATAAACAAATAAAATAAATACATAAACAAAAACAGGCGGGCAATATAAAACCGCCCCATTACTCCTCTGACAAGATGAACCACTCAGCGTTACTTTATTTTTATTCCTCGTTTTCTTTGCTTTTTTTTCTCTTTTTTATGGTCACCCTCGCTTTTCCAAGGTCTCCATTTGCTTTTATGTCTCTCTCTCTCCCTCTCTCCCTCTCTCTCTCTCTCTCTCTCTCTCCGTCTTCGTTTTCTTCCCTGCGTTTCTGTTTCTCTTTCCTTTTCTCTCTTTCTCTTAAATTTCGGTCTTTGTCCTCTTTCCCATCTTCCTCTTTTTCTCCTCGTCTCATTTTCCTTCTTTATTCCCTGGACTCATTTTCGTTCTTTCCATCTTTCTTTTTTCCTTACATTATTTTCCTTCTTGTGTCCATTCTCTTTGTCTTTCTTTTTTCGTATTCTTTTTTCGTAATTTTCTCTCTCTCTCTCTCTCTCTCTCTCTCTCTCTCTCTCTCATCTCTCTCATCTCTCTCATCTCTCCCACTTATCTCTCTCCACCTTCTCTACCTCTTTCTTTTCTCTTCCTTTTCTCTTTCTGTTTGTTTCTCGCTTTCACTCTCCCTCTCCCTCTCCCTCTCTCTCGTTACCTTCCACCCACCGAGGTAATCAAATCAGCTCGCAGCCTCACCTTACACGCAGATGCTCCCTCCCCTCATCTCGCCTCCATCTCTCTTTCCTCTCCCTCATATTCCCCTCACATAACACCGATGGCTTCCCCTCATTATGCCGGGAAGCGACGTAGGATCATAGTTATACACGCACGGAAAATAAGAAGAAAAAAATGAAAAGGAAACGAAAAGAAGAGATGAAAAGAGAACCAGTGATGAAATAGGAGGGAAAGAGAGGCGAAGAAAATATTGTGGATGAAATAATTGGTGAAGCGAATGGAAGGATATTAATGGAGAGAAAAAAAGGTTAAAAGAAAAAAAGGTACTAAAAGGGAAAAAAAGGGAAAGAAAACGATTAATTAAGAGCTGTTCAGATTAGGAGAAAACAAACACACGCACACGCACACACACACACACCTACCACCCACTCACACATAGGATTAACACCACTCTTACCAATTCTTTTTTTTACCGAATTCTAAAGTGGAACAGGTAATGGGAGTTTAATCTTTCCTCTTTTTTTTCTTTTTCCTTCGATTTTTTTTTCCTCTTTTTTTCCTTTTCCTTCTAGTTTTCTTCATATTGCGTTCTTCTCTCTCTCTCTCTCTCTCTCTCTCTCTCTCTCTCTCTCTCTCTCTCGTTAGCATGCAAAAGAGTGAGATGAAGCTTCGAGATAAAGGCAATAAAAGATGACTTAAAGAATACATGTAACATTCTCGTATTAAAACAAAAAGTAAAGGGGAAGGGAAAAAAATATAAAAAAAAGCTTGTTATCTGAAATGCTTGCCTTGCTCTTGTGCTTTCTCGCTTTCGATTGTGAAGGAAAAAACTCATTCATTTATAATGAAGTGGGGTTTTTTTTTGTGTGAGGGGGAAGCAACTCCGTCTGATCTCTTTTTTTTTTTTTTTGTTTGATTTGATTCGAAGTATTAAAAGTCTAATATTTTGCTTCTTCTTTCCTTCATTAGTTTTAGCGTTAATATTTTTTTCATACTTTCATTTCAAGCATTCCTCCATCTTTTTTGTCTTCCTTTTATCTCTGACATTTATTATTAATTTTTATTCTTTCCTGCATTACTTTTATGTCTGATTTATTCCTCCCTTCGTATATTTTATTATTCTGTTTCTTCCTTTTCTTCATTATCCTCAAATCTACTTGTACTTCCCTTTTTCTTCTTTTTTTCATTACTTTCTTACTAATATCTCAAGCCTTCTTTCCATCTCATTTTATAATCATTCTTTTAACAATCCTCTATTTTTTTTTAAGTTACGTCCAAATCTACCTTTTTCTCCCTTCCTCTCTGACCAAGCGTCCATTTCTTTTTCATCACTCAAATCTATTTTTACCTAACAACCGACCAATTATTTTCCGCGCCAGGTGATTGCTCGCTGATTGACGGACACGAGGGCCAGGTAAGCAGGTACACGATGGGGGAAGCGAACCCTTTATATACCTGTTAATTATAGCGCGGGATGACTGACCGACCGACCGACTGCCTGACTGACTGATGCATTTTCCTCTTGTTTAATTGAGGCGGAAAACGTTACTTTGATGGGACGAACCTTTAATTTGTGTGGCGCGGTGACAGGTTTCTTTGTTCCCACTGTTCCCTCCGGTTGTCTCTCTTCGTCCCCTGTCTTCATTATTCCTCTCATTATCCTCATTATCACTTTTTTTTTCCCTCTGTACAAGGTTATCCTCTTACTCTCTCTCTCTCTCTCCTTCCCTCTCTCACCCTCTTTCCCATCATTATCTTCATTAGTTGTTGTCCTCATTATTTCATCATCGTTATCATCATCATTGTCAACTCTGGTACAAAACAGTTCTCATATCCTTCCCACCTTCACTAACTTTTATATATCCGGTTTTTATCTTCCTCGTTCCTACATTACTTTTATAGCTATCTTATTCCTCCCTTCGTGTCTTGTTGCTATTACTCTTTTTCTTCCTTTTTTTTTTTCATTATGCTCAAATCTATCTACTTGTATTTCCATTTTCCTCCATAACGTTGATATTTACTTTATTGCTTTCATCTTCTTACCCATTTTTCATGTCTTCGTATCTCATACTATCTTCCTTCTATCTAAACGATCGCCCATTTTCTGAGTTACTCCCAAATCGACCTTTCTTTTTCCCTATCAACCTAACTAGATACCTCATGATCATTACTCTTTATCCTCATCACTTAAGCATCAATATCATCACTACCAACCACACAAGACAACCTAAATTTCCCTCACCACCACCATTATCAACCATTATTAACCCAACTAAACACACGACAACCAAATAATGACCTAACCCCCATTCGTGAAGAGCTCCCACGTAAATATTTCCAGCTCATAGGCTCCGGTGGTTGACGTGGCTGAGGGGATTGTTGACTCTGTAGGGAGCTGTTTGTCCGGGGCGGGTAAAGCAAGGGGAAGGTCAACACATGCTACTGTATGGCCGGTATGAACGCCTCGAGCTAAACCAGGAAGGGGGACGCTTGTAGGTACGCAGTGGCGGGAGTAGCAGAAAGGAGGGAGGTAGCTGTGACTGAAAATGATGACCAAAGTGAAAATGACTAATAGAAAGGGGCAGGAACAGTGAGGGATGACAGGTAAGGTGAAATATGTGATAAAAATGCTGAAACAGGTAATAATGACGGTGAAACAGGAGATAAAAACAGTGAAAATGACTAATAGGAAAGTGGCAGGAACAGTGAGGGATGACAGGTAAGGTGAAATATGTGATAAAAATGCTGAAACAGGTAATAATGAAGGTGAAACAGGAGATAAAAAAAACAGTGTAAAAGACTATAAAACGGTGGAAAAGGAGAGTAAACAGTGAAACAGGTATTAGCAAATGTGAAATAGGTGAACAACGGTAAAACAGGAGACAAAAAGGAGAAACAGGTAATACAACAGACGAGACAAATGTAACGGCGGTGAAAGTGATCCTGACATTAGTAACTGTAACCCAACACGACGGATGCAATTTAACACCTCGACTGTATGTGTGTGTGTGTGTGTGTGTGTGTGTGTGTGTGTGTGTGTGCCAGTAATCATATATGTACCTTTTTTTTTTCAACCCGCAGCCCCCCAAAAATACCGAAAAAGCAAGGTCTATATTTTTCTTTCCATCTTTTTCTCCGCCAATGATAAGAGAGATAACGCAGCTGTTCCCTTGTGATTGCTCGACCTACAGTCCATCTCTCTCTCTCTCTCTCTCTCTCTCTCTCTCTCTCTCTCTCCTTCATTCTTCTTCATTTTTCTGCATTTTCCTTCATTCTCCTTCGTTCTTCTTCATTCTCCTGCGTTCTCTTTCGTTGTCTTTCATTCTCCTTCATTTTCCTTCATTCTCCTCCATTCTCCTTCATTCTCCTCCATTCTCCTCCATTCTCCTCCATTCTCCTTCATTCTTCTTCATTCTCCTTCACCCTCCAGCATTCTCCTTCATTTCCCAGCATTTTCCTTCATCCTCCAGCATTTTCCTTCATTCTCCTGCATCCTCCTTCATTCTCCTGCATCCTCCTGCATCCTCCTGCATTATCTCTCTCTCTCTCTCTCTCTCTCTCTCTCTCTCTCTCTCTCTCTATAGGCCAGGTAAACACTACAAACGCACACACACGGCCGAGGTGGCTCCTTAGGGCAGGTGTTTGGGCTTCTTGAGAATTATTTATATCAACCTCCAAAGACGAAGGTTTATTTATTCTTACCTTCCTTTCCTTTCCTGTTTGCGTCTGGTATTTCTCTCATTCTCATTTTACTTTATTTTTACTTCTGCTGCTTCATCTTCATCTATTTCTTATTCTTTGTCTTCCTTTCGAACTTCTCATCTTTTGTTCTTCATTTTATTCCTCCTCTTTCTCCTGCCCCTTCTCCTTCTCCTTCCTTTCCTTCTCGGTCTCTAGCTCTTGAGTAACTTTTATCTTATCCTCCTCCTCTTTCTCTTCTTCGTGTTATTTATCTTACTTCTTCTCTTTGTATTTTTTTTTCCAGCAACTCCTTTTTTCGTCATCTGTTTTTCTTTTATTCTCCTTCTCATATTTACATTTCTCTTCCTCCCACTCCTTCTTCAAACCCTTTAATCTTCTCTTCTTCCCCCTTTTCCTTTCTTGCCCTTCTCCTATTTTCCTCTTTCTACTCTCATTCCTCCTCCTACTCTGCTCTCCCAACTCCCTACTCCTCCCTACTCAGACCCCTTAATCGCACTCCCTACTCCTCTCCCTCCTCCTACTCCAACTGCTCCCCTGCGCGCGTGGGACTGTAAAAGAGAGACAGACAGACATGAAGAGAGCATTAGAGAGCATCAGTACTTTATTTACAAAGGCTTATGGACTGGGAAGGGAGAGAAAGGATCGGGGGGAAAAAGCGACCATAAAAAAAACTGTAATTTATTCATGAGAAAAACACTGTGATGGAGGTGGTGGTGGTGGTGGTGATGGAGTGTGTGTGTGTGTGTGTGTGTGTGTGTGTGTGTGTTGTGTGTGTGTGTGTGTGTGTGTGTGTGTAATGCTTAGGTGTGAAGAGGGGAGATAAGGGGAGAAGGGAGGAGAAGGGAAGGAGATAAAGGAGGAGGGGGAGAGAGAGAGAGAGAGAGAGAGAGAGAGAGAGAGAGAGAGAGAGAGAGAGAGAGAGAGAGAGAGAGAGAGACTGAAGGAATGAAGGAAAAAGAGTGGAGGAGCCATGGTGTGTGTGTGTGTGTGTGTGTGTGTGTGTGTGTGTGTGTGTGTGTGTGTGTGTGTGTGTGTGTGTGTGTGTTCAAATATTCATGTGCACGTCCCTGCCCCGTCCAGCCACACATGTGTACGTGAAATAAGCGGAGTATCCAGCAGAAGTGTGTGTATGTCACGGAACTTTCTCATCTGGCCTTATAAAATATTTGCAGCACCCGCCACTGACCCGCAAGCCGTACGAGGTCAAGGAGAGAGAGAGAGAGAGAGAGAGAGAGAGAGAGAGAGAGAGAGAGAGAGAGAGAGAGAGAGAGAGAGAGAGAGAGAGAGAGAGAGAGAGAAAAAGGCAAGGCAAGGGAAGACGGCAGACTTTGAAATGAGGAAAAATAAATGAGAAAAAGGCAAATGTGAGTGACAGAGAAAATGGAGAAGAGAGCAAGGATGGAAGGGAAGGAAAAAAGGAGGAGAGAAAATGAGAAGAGGAAGAAAGGGAACGAAGAGGAAGGCAAGGATGGAGAAGAAAAGAAAGAAAAAGACAGGAATGGTATACGAGGGAGAAAGAACGGAGAAAGGAAAGATTGGAGGGAAGGAGACGGAAAGAAGAAAGCCCAAGGAGGAAAGTCAGAGGTAAGAAAAAGGGAAAATGGAGGAAGGAGGAGGAAAAAGTGGGTGAGAGAGAGAGAGAGAGAGAGAGAGAGAGAGAGAGAGAGAGAGAGAGAGAGAGAGAGGGGTGGGTGCGGGCTGGCTGTAAAGATCATTTTCCACGCCACTGTACAGACTCGGCCTCGCGCCCTGTTTATGTCGCCGCTATATTTTTCTGCTTGGGGGATCTCTTGCTTGTTTGGGAGTGTTTGTGTGCGTGGTCGTGGCCTCTGAGTGTGTGTGTGTGTGTGTGTGTGTGTGTGTGTGTGTGACCTCTTACCCTACTTTTTGCTCCCTTACACACACACATCCTCCCACTTTTCTCCATTGTTTTTTCTCTTTTTTTCTCTCCATATTCCCTTTCCTTCCATTCTTCCCTTCTTTATTCTCTTCTTCCTTGCCTTCATTTTCTTCTTTTGACTTTCCTCCTTAACTTTTTCTTCATTCTCCTTTTTTTCCTCCTTCTTCCGTCTTTTCCCTCCATTTCTGCCTTTTTTTCTCCATTTTTTCTTCCTCATTTACCTCCCATGCCTAGTTTCTCCCCCCCCCCCCCCATCTTCCTTCTTCCCTTCTCTTCTTTCCCTCTATTCCCCCTCCTTGCCTCTCCTTTCATTCTTTTCTTCCTCTCACTTTCCTTCTCTTTTCCTTTCTCTTTTCTCAATCACGCGCACACACACACACACACACACACTCACTCACTCACTCAACCCTCCGTCACCTCTCCCTCTCTCTCTTTTCCCTCTCTCACTCCCTCTTACCCCTCTATATCCTTTTCCTCCCCCCTCCCCCCCCTCTTTTTCCTCCCCATGCACCCCCTCCCACCCCCAACACACACCTGCCGTCCATCACACCTGTCCCTTTATAATAACACTCCAGGTCGCCGCTTTCCTCTCCGTCCATTAGACAGGAGCCGCATCAACCCATTAGGAACGAGTGCCACAAAGTCCACGTAATAATGGCACTATTAGAAGCGACGGATGCCACCATTAATGCCACCGCCAATATACCATAATTCTCTCTCTCTCTCTCTCTCTCTCTCTCTCTCTCTCTCTCTCTCTCTCTCTCTCTCTCTCTCTCTCTCTCTCTCTCTCTCTCTCAGGACAATAGCCAAAGCCACACATAGCGAAGCAAATCACCCGGAACGTACCACACACACACACACACACACACACACACACACACACACACACGCACACGCACACGCACACACACCATAATGCCTCACTGCCTGCCTGAAATGGACTGAAAAAAATTACTGTACCAAGTTATCTGAAAAGTTACCAAACACGGTGAGAAAAAGACCCTTCACATCACCCCCATTACGACACAAGCAGCGAGGACTTACAAGCCACAAGTTCACAAGTTCAGGGCCGCCACAAGTTGGTAAAATGAGAAGGAACTATTAATTCAGGTCGGGCTTAACAGACCTCATTAAGCATCTAATTAATTAACTAAGTTTTAATTGGCAGCTGTTCATGCCTTTGTAAGAGTCGTGTGAAAGAGCTTGATGGGGTGCACATGACCTGAATTTAATGGCGCGCACACACACACACACACACACACACACACACACACACACACACACACACACACACACACACACACACCATCATGACTCCTCTTTCCTTCATTCCTTTTCTCTCTCTCCTTCTCCCCCTCCCCCTACATCTCTTTCCCCTACTCCCCCCTTCATTCTCCCCTTTTCTCCCCTCTTCACACATACACATTACCCCCCCCACCACACCCACACACACACACACACACACACGGGGGCGAACCAATATTATTACTGAAAACACAAAAATGTATATAACAGAAACCAACAATCCCCGCTGGTCTGTGTGTGTGTATGTGTGTGTGTGTGTGTGTGTGTGTGTGTGTGTGTGTGTGTGTGTGTGTGTGTGTGTGTGTGTTCATCCCCCGAGAGAAGTGAAATGAAAGGCAGGAGAAATGATTGGTGTGGGTGTTTGGAAGGGAGGGAACGGGGAGGACGAGGAGGACGACGAGGAGGGAGAGAAGAGAAGGAAAAGGGGGTCAGATGTGGGGGGCAGAGGAGGGAGGGGTAGAGGGGAGGGTGTTCTCGAGGTCTCAATAGCCAATCATAAAACCTTTTTCTCTCCCTCTTTCCTCCCCGATGAAAATTCCCCCAATGGCCATTGATGAGTCGAAACTGAAGACATGCAGAGATTGGCAGGGGGGGGGGGGGGAGAGAGAGAGAGAGAGAGAGAGAGAGAGAGAGAGAGAGAGAGAGAGAGAGAGAGAGAGAGAGAGAGAGAGAGAGAGAGAGAGAGAGAGAGAGAGAGATTAAATGCGTCTGTGGAATAAACTTGATACGGAATGAATAAGATGATGAGAAAGGTGACGACGAAGAGGAGGGAAGATGGAGGAGGAGGAGGAGGAGGAGGAAGCCATAGAAGAAAGGAGAATGTAGGATGACGGAGAAATCGAAGCATGTTAAGAGGTTGGTGAAAGGGGAGGAGGAGGAGGAGGAGGAGGAGGAGGAGGAGGAGATGGAGGAGGTGAAGCAGGTGTAAGTTAGATACAAAGGAGGACGAACAAGAGGAACAAGAAGAGGAGGAGGGCAGAGAAGGAAGAGAAGGAAGGAGAAAAAAGATGAAGAGGAAGAAGAAAAAGAGGAATAGGAGATGGAAGAGGAGGTAAGGTCCAAAGAGGAGGAGGAAAAAGGGAAATAGAAAGGAGAGGAGAGGAAGAGGAGAAGAAAGAGGAAAAGTAGAAAAAATAGGATGAGGAGGAGGTGCTGGTAACTTACAAAGGAGAGGAGAACCAATAGAAACAGAAAGAGGAGGAAGAGGAGAATGAAGAGGAAGAGGAAGAGGAAGAGGAGGAGGAAGAGGGACTTAATTGGAACCATAAAGGGAAGGTCATAGGAGATTGCAGCACCCATTCCTCTATTTTCGGCCGTCTATTCCTGTCCACCACTGTCTATATACGTCAGTCAGTCTCGATTCCAATCCTTGTCACGGTGATTTTCGATAAACCCAAACCTTCATTACTGGCCTCTAAGCCGCTCTCTGACTGGCCGGGATACATAACCAATTAGGCATCGAGTTCGGAGCAAATAGAGTTTTCATTGGCTATCAAGAGCGTCCCGGAGAGCCAATTAGCAACGTCAAGGAGAATGGGAACGTCGGCCAATCACACGTGAACACTTTTGGGGGGAGACTGCGAGAGAAAAGGGTTTGGAAAATACCGAAAAAACATGGAAATATGAAATGGAAAAAATGAAAATGTGACGTGACTTTCTGAAATATTTAAAAAAAACACGAAAAAAAGAAGCTAGAAAGAAAAAAAACGAGAAAGTATGTAAAAAGTGGTTCAGAATATACAGAAAAATACGAAAAAATAATATGACTATGAAATTAACCCAACCACAAACGTAAGATATTATAACAAAAAAAAAGGAGAAAAAGAGAGAATGCGAAAAAATGGGTTGAAAAGCTCTGCCAAAAAGCGATAATGTAAGAAGAAAAAATATGAAAACACGACTTTCTGCAACAAACTCAAATACACGAAAATGAGAAGCAAAAACAAAATAAAAAAGGAGAGAAAAAGAAGAGGTTGAAAAACATAGTTGAAAAATAACGGAAATACGAAACGAAAAAATGAAGACAAATTAATACACGACTTTCTGAAACAAACGAATTAATTAAACGGAAATAAAAAGCTAATAAAACAAAACATCACAAACGTTAATTAAACCGATATAGACTACGCTAAACCGAGAGGCACGACTTTCTGTATCACACACACACACACACACACACACATATATACAAACAAACAAACAAAAAAACACCACAATACCAAGCAAACAAAAAAAACAATATAACCAAACCATAACAAAACACGTCCAATCAAAATGGACACACACACACACACACACACACACACACACACACACACACACACACACACACACAATCATCTATTTCGACTACTGCTACTACTTGCGGGCTTTTTTCTTTTTTCATTATTGTTTTGTTTAATTTTTCCTTGAACTGCTTCCTCTACTGTAAAAAAAAAAAAACTCGAGGGGGTACAACGCAAAACGAAACAAAAAAAAAAAGCGAAAATACACAAAAAAAGACTTCCCTGCATCTCATTCGCGGCCAAATAAAAGAATATCCATTTTTTTTTTCCAACGGGCCGATACACAAAACTATGAGAGTCACGAGTCACACTATTTTCCCGGCCATGCGAAACTGGAAATCTATTTTTATTATTTTGCAGACCGAGGGATGTTGGGCAAAGCGGCGGCAAATGGCTTCCAAATCCTCTTGAATTATTAGTAAACAATAGTAATAAAGGCGAACCACGGGGAGGAGGAAGAGGAGGAAGAGGAGGAGGAGGAGGTGGAGGAGGGGGAGGGGGAGGTAGGGGAAATGCTAGGGGAGGAGGAGAGGGAGGAGGGAGGGGAGGGTGAGAGGAAGACGAGAGGAGGAGAAGGTTTGGGGGAGAGTAAGAGGAGAGGAGGAGAAGGGAAAGGGGAGAGGAAGAGGAGAGGAGGGAGGGGAAACGTTAGAAAGGAAGGCAAGGGGAAGAGAATGAAAAGGAGGAAGAAGGGGAGAGGGGGAGAGGTAGGGGAAATACAGAGGGAGAAGTAGGCGAGGGGAAGAGGATAAAGAGAGGGAAAAGAAAAGGGAGGAGGGGAAAGAGTGGAAGAGAGGAAGGGAAGAGAATGAAAAAAAGAAAAAAGCAGAGAGTGGGGAAAACCCCCAGCGGAGGCGAGGAGGAGGAGGAGGAGGAGGAGGGAAAAAATGAAGAGGAAGAGAAGGAAGGGCGAGAGGGAAGGAAAGTCTTAGAAGAGGTGAGGGGTAGAAAATGAAAAGGAGGAAGAGGTCAGCAGGGAGGGAAAAAGAGGGGAAACACTTGAAGAAAAGGAGAAGAACGCAGCGAGAAGACGAGGAGTAAGAGGAGGAGGAAACAGTAAAAAATGGGAAATAGGAAGAAGAGTGGAACGAAAGGGAAGAGAGGTGACAGAAGAAACAAGAGGAGGACAGGGTTGAATAAGAAAAACAGGAGGAGGAAAACAGAGAGTGAAAAAGGAGAAGGAAGGAGTTGTGTATACAGAAAACAAAGCAGGAAGAAGTGGAAGAAGAGGAGGAGGAGGAAGACGAAGACGACGACGAAGATGAAGAATAGGAAGAGGAGGAAGACGAAGAAGAGGCTTGTATATATTGATCTTCTGATGTAAGAGTCACCCCAATAAGTTCCCCCGGTGTAAACGTTTCAGGATACTCCCCCTAGACATGACCCCCGGAGTCTCATGAAACTAGTTTTAAAGCACTCCCCAGTCAATTGAAACTAGTTAAATAGCACTCTCCAGTCAATTGAAACTAGTTAAATAGCACTCTCCAGTCAATTGAAACTAGTTAAATAGCACTCTCCAGTCAATTGAAACTAGTTAAATAGCACTCTCCAGTCAATTGAAACTAGTTAAATAGCACTCTCCAGTCAATTGAAACTAGTTAAATAGCACTCTCCAGTCAATTGAAACTAGTTAAATAGCACTCTCCAGTCAATTGAAACTAGTTAGATAGCACTCCCCAGTCAACTGAAACTGGTTTCATATGACTCCCCATCAGGTTGAAGTGACTCACATTATTGGAAGAAAAAGATTTATTGATGTTGACTCCCATACAAAAACTAATCAGTAATCACACAACAGTACATTAATGTCTCCCATCCAAAAGCTAATCACTAATCATGTGCACATTACACACGAATAACTACATTAAAATGGTTGCCTGCTTTATTGTCGGAGGTTGTAACGCAACACCTTGTCACCCACGATGAAATTCTTTTGTTTGTATCGCCTCTTTGCAAAATCAGCTTGCTGTGTTTCCTGAGCTCGCTCAATGTTGGCATCAGCTTTCTTGAAAACAACATCCTGTAAGATAAAATACTCTTGTAGTAACATAATATTATTATCGATTAGTGTATATAAATATTACATTATGTATGGATAAAGATACTATACATGTGTAGCCTGTATATAAAATATATATATAGCATATGTATACAGCTACTCCCTCTTGCATGAAAAAAAAATGCCTGTAATATTTCGAGCTTTGAGAGTATAGCATGGAAGTCAGACTCCTCAAATTCAGGATCGTCAGGATCGGAGGTGCAGTCAGCGAACTCGTGGTCCACATCGATGGGAAGGGCAGGTTCTCGGCCATATAACATCTTGAATGGTGAAAACCTCGTGGAGGCCTGGACTGTAGATCTAAATAAAGAAATAATGCATTTCAAAAACAAATAACAGTACACACAGACGTCTCGACAAGAACTCACAGGTTTACCCTGATATTACCTACCTCAGTGCAAGTAAGACGCCGTGCAAACATTTGTCCCAGTTTTCATGTCGATCACTCAGAGTTCGAAGGAGAAGATTTTGAACTGTTCGGAAAGAATAAGCACAAACCAACAAATATAATCATTATAATATTATTATAAATACTTGAGGATGATAAGCAGATGTGATTATTTGCGTTGTTCCTGTGAGCGTGCGGAGCTCTGCTGAGTTAAGGCCGTGGTGAGCTGCACAGGTGTTTCACCAGTAAAGTATATAGAAAACGGGAAGCGAAACGTGAAACACTCTACTTAGATTCAAAAACACCGAAAAACTTCAAACAAGGTTCATTCGACTACAGAGTCATTTCAAACGGGTGGGGAGTCGTCTGAAACCAGTTTCAAGTGACGGGGAGTCGACTGAACCTAGTTTCATCTGATTGGGGGAGTCTTCTGAAACAGGGAGTAATTTGAAACGGCTACACCGGGCGGCAAAGACCACAGGGGGAAGGCAACCAATAAAACAACTCCTCCGTCCCACGCTGAGCTCTGATTCGGTATTAATTGTGCGTGTGTGCGTGTGTGTGTGTGTGTGTGTGTGTGTCCCCAATTCCTCGTGACCTCGACTACGACTGAGGAGGAGGAGGAGTAAGAGGGAGAGGATAGGTTTAGGAAGACAAGGAGGCGTAGGAGGAAGAAGAAGAGAACGAGGACGAGGAGAAGGAGGAGAAAAAAAACTAAGTGGAGGTAGAGGATGGTCAGGAAAATAATGCGTAGGAGGAAGAAGACGACAAGAAGGAGGAGGAGGAGGAGGAGGACACGCTACAATATTTATCATTTTTTCCCTTAAACTTGATCCGCTTTTCCAGAAGAGAAGACAGTGGGGGACATCACTTCAAGAGGGGAGACAGAAAAGGGGAAGGAAAGGAGAGGAGGAGGAGGAGGAGGAGACAAAGAGAGGGAGAGGGAGTAGTAAGAGGAAACTAGAATGTAGTGGAGATGAAGAGGGAGGAGAGAAAAGGGGAAGGAGAGGAGGAGGAAGAGAGGGAGGGAAAAACTTGAGAATTAAAAGGAGAGAGAGAGAGAGAGAGAGAGAGAGAGAGAGAGAGAGAGAGAGAGAGAGAGAGAGAGAGAGAGAGAGAGAGAGAGAGAGAGAGAGAGAGAGAGAGAGAGAGAGAGAGAGAGAGAGAGAGAGAGAGAGAGAGAGAGAGAGAGAAAAGCCACCTCTTGTTACCTGTCCTTTGGCTCTCACCTGGGATTAGTGAGGGGGGGAGGGGGGAAGGGGAGGGGTAGAGGAAGGGGGAGGAGGGAGGAAGGGGGAAGGGGGGAGGAAGGGGGAGGGAGGGGACAGGATCATGTGTGTGTGTGTGTGTGTGTGTGTGTGTGTGTTTACTTGCCGGCTTTTGTTTTTCTTTTTCCCTTTTGTTGTTGTTTTTCTCTTTTATTTAATTATTTCCGTGAGGTCAAAGAGGACGTTGTGTTGTGTTCATGTGTGTGTTCGTGTGTGTGTGTGTTCGTGTGTGTGTGTGTGTGTGTGTGTGTGTGTGTTCCATCTAATGAGGCTTCGACGCCGTAATCCGATTCTATTTTGAGAACGCAAACAAGAGATCGGAAAATAGAAAACACACACACACACACACACACACACACACACACACACACACACACACACACACACACACACACACACACACACACACACACACACACACACACACACACACACACACACTAAGAAAAAACTCCCCAAACCTTACCTAAGCTCACCCTAACTCCACCACCACCACCACCATCACCACCATCACCACCACTAACATCAAAGCACCAACCAGACTAGGCCACCAACCACAATCACCATCACCACCTCCACCACCACCACCATAATCATCTCGACCTCCTTTCCCGGACATCTCATTATCCCCCATCGCCACCATCACCACCACCATCACCAAGACCTTTACGACTTACATGATTAAGGCATAAAATAGCGTAGGAGGGGCGACAACCCGGACGGGGCCTCAAATATCCCTTTCTGGGCCGCGGGGAATGACTGGCAGCAAGATAAAAGCCGGGCCGAGTATTAGTCACGGCAAGGTTCTGCTGGAGATGATTTGTGTGCTGAGAAGGAAAGGAGTGGGCAGGAGGGAAGGAGAGGAAAGGAATGAGAGGGTTCGTGTGTGTGTGTGTGTGTGTGTGTGTGTGTGTGTGTGTGTGTGTGTGTGTGTGTGTGTGTGTATGTGTGTGTGTGTGTTTGAAGGCGTCATCTAATCAAACAGATCCACCTGAAGCACTCCTTAAACAACAATTAATTAAAGGTGTTCAAGAGGAAGAGGAGGGGAAAGATGAAGAGGAGGAGATGAAGGAGGAAAAAGAGAGAGAGGGGAAGAAGAGATACAAGACCAACAAGGGACCAAGAGGGAAACGAAAGGGAGAAAGAGAGAGGAAGAGAAGGGGATAGAGGAAGAGTAGGAGACGAAGAAGGAGAAAGACGGGGAAAGAAGAGGTACAAGAGGAACAAGGAACCAGAAGGGAAGCGAAAGGGAGAAGAAAATCAAGAAGAGTAAAGAGGTTTGCCAAGGGGAGATGAGAATAGAAAAGTATAAAAGAGAGGAAGGAGGAGATAGAGGAGGAGGAGGAGAAGGAGGAGAAGGAGGAGGAAGAATTGAAATGGTCTGTGAGGGGAAGTGTAAAGAGGAGAAAGAAATGAGAGGGAAGAATGGAATTTATAAAGATTCGTGTGACAGAAATAGAGAGAGAGAGAGAGAGAGAGAGAGAGAGAGAGAGAGAGAGAGAGAGAGAGAGAGAGAGAGAGAGAGAGAGAGAAAGAGAGAGAGAGAGAGAGAAACAGGTTAAAGAGAGCGTGATGAAAGAAGATCAGAGGAAAGGAGAGAAGGGAGATAAAAGCTTAAGAAACGACGTGTGAGGGGAGTAGGAAGAGAGGAAGAAAAGAGGAGAATCATTAAACAAGAGAATGGAAAGAGAAACAAAAGGAAGATGATAAAGATGAGGATTTAGAACAGACATAAAGATACAATACCTCCATCACCACCACAACCACCATACCACCACCATCACCACCAACACCAACAGTAAACCCTCACCTCCATTTCACCCACTAAATCTAGCCGTACCTTCTCCCCTTCCCCTCCCTCCCCCTCTCCATCATCCACCACCACCACCACCACCAGTACCAACAACGTCACCACCAGCTTCCACTTACCCCGTTTCACTTCAGTAACCCGCCTCTACCCCTTCCACCCCTTCCACCCTCTTCCCTCTGCCATCATCCCCCCCTACCTCTCCCCTGCCGCCGAGGACCCTGCCGTGACAGTCTTCGCCCTCCGAGACTCAAATGACCGTAATAGGCAAAATGGGCCCAGTATATTGCTTCTAATATTACCCCCAAGGAAAATGGTCGCCAGGCTCTGCTACATACCATATTTCTTCGCTTTTTCTCTCTCTCTCTCTGGAGGCTTAGAAATGGCAATTATCTCGAATTATCTCAACACCCATTCTCCTACATAACGTTTTCTTTAAGAGGGGGATGAAAAGGGTAAGCTCGTGTAAACTGTTCTATTTCAGGTTAATGTCGCCCCTTAGTAAGTAATATGGGTCAGGAGAGTATGGGAAGGGGAGAGGATGAAGTGGCGTGGGTTAATCGTGTTATGAAATGGGTACGTACGAGGGAGAAAGGTGCGTGGGAAGCGGAGGAAGGCGGAGAGGGGAAGTGGGTCTGAAGGGAGAGAGGAAGGAAGGGATGGTAGGAGGGAAGAGGGAAGGAAAGAGAGCAGAGGGAATGCTGATAAGAAAAGAACATGCAAGGGTGAGAGAGGTGCGTGGGAAGAAGGGGAGGAAGGCAGCGGAAGGGAAATGGGTCCGGAAAGAGGAAGGAAGGGAAGAATGGAAGGAAGAGGGGAGGAAAGAGAGGAGAGGGAGTGCTGGGAGGAAAAAGATGCCAATACGCAGCAATAAGAGGAGGAAAGTTTGGCGAAGAAAACTCCTGAAGGGTAAATAATATCCCAGAGGAGGAGGAGAGGAGGAGGTGGAGGAGGAGAAAGAGGAGGAAGGGGGGAGGAGAATGGGAGGATGATAAGTGGAGTGGAAGAGACCCAAAATATGAGATTTGATAAAACTCAATAAATTACGATAATAAGATTGATAATAATCCAATATTTCACTTGCCATAGACACACGAGAGAGAGAGAGAGAGAGAGAGAGAGAGAGAGAGAGAGAGAGAGAGAGAGAGAGAGAGAGAGAGAGAGAGAGAGAGAGAGAGAGAGAGAGAGAGAGAGAGAGAGAGAGAGAGAGAGAGAGAGAGAGAGAGGGAGAGAGAGAGAGAGAGAGAGAGAGAGAGAGACGATGCGGGAATTGTTTGTCTGTTTATATACATTATTCCATCAAAAAAATTCATAATCCACTAACGAAAAAGAAAATAATACAACAAAACCCAGTAAGCTAACGAGGTACAGAACAAACAATGATAATAAAAAAGTGGAAAAATAACACAGGAAAAAAGTAGAAGGGGGAAAATAGTGATGCGGGGGCGGTGGCTGAGTGGTTAGCCTGCCCGCCCCGCGTTCCAGTCCTGACCGCCGCCACAGTTCGGATTTTTCAGTCACCGCCGAGTGGCCTAAAACTACCCACATGCTGTCCTGAAGACCACCTATCAACCCGGACTCTAGATTCTCTAAAGAGAGGCACAAAGATGAGCTCCGGGGGACAGCATGAGCCAAGCAAGACAGTGCCATTATAAACACTTGCCTGCGCCACAACAGGCTGGGGCCGATCATCAGACCTCACCAAGAAAGCCTACCGGTGCCATAGGCCAAAACGTATAAAAAAAAAAACGGGAAAAAACTAACACTAGAAAAAGTAGTACTGGGAAAAAGTAAGACAGCAAAGGAAAAAGTCGCACACAACAAAATCCACCACACTAACTAGGTAAGAGAGGAGGTGAAGGGGAAGCTTAATCTAATGAAAG
>NC_066541.1:14834271-14996771 GCF_024679095.1 Eriocheir sinensis | reverse complement strand
TCTCATTCCTTTTTTCTCATTCTCTCTCTTTCTCATTATTATTCTTTGTTTCGCTACATCTTTCATCTATCCCTTCCAATCTCTCTCTCTCTCTCTCTCTCTCTCTCTCTCTTAATTGCCTTGTAAATAACATTATTATACTATTGTCAAACCGCTAACTAACGTAATCACTTTATTCCTCATCTTCATAAACCCCTTTCCAACCCATCCTCATCTTCCTCCTCCTCCTCCTCCTTCCCCTCCTCTTTCTTCTCCTACTCTTCCTCCTCCTCTTTTATCTTTCAAATTCTTCCCCTTCTCCTTTTGTTTGTACTTCAGTTGCGACTAATCTTTCCTTTTTCTTTTTTACCGTCTCCTCCTCCTCCTCCTCCTCCTCCACCTCCTCTTCCTCCCCCTCCTCCTCCTTCTTCCTTTCTTTGTGACATGTCTTCCTCTTCCTTGCCTTCATACATTAATTACGATTCACATTCAGGGCGTGAGAAATATTTAAATTACAGTGTGTGTGTGTGTGTGTGTGTGTGTGTGTGTGTGTGTGTGTGTGTGTGAGGGAGTGAGAGAGAGAGAATGCGTAGGTGTGGAGAGGAGAGATAAAGGGAGAGGAGGAGGAGGAGGGGAGGAGATAGAGGAGGACGGAGAGAGAGCGAGAGAGAGAGAATGAAGGCGAGAGTGGAGGTATCATGATGGTGTGTGTGTGTGTGTGTGTGTGTGTGTGTGTGTGTGTGTGTGTGTGTGTGAAGGGGGGTCGCGGGAGGGGGTTAAGGGGGAGGAAGGGGGGCGAGGCGTTCGTAATCTGCTGTCCAGGTCACTTTTCAACTTTTGTTCTCTCCGGGACCTAAACCCAATTGAAGTAGTTAAGGCGGGAGAGCGAAGTTACCCCTGGCGTGATGGGGTGTAAATAAAGACCGTTTTCTTTCTTTCGCCTCAACTTTATTCTTTTTCCTTCTCCCTCTCTTTCTCTCTCTCCCTCTTACTCACCCCCCTCCCCAAAGAATTCAAACATTTTTTTATCCCCTCGTTTCTTTCTTTTTCTCTCTTTTCTCTTAATTCTTTCCCTCCACTCCCAACACGCACCTCCATCCATTCTCTTTCTCTCCTCATCTCCTCCCACACTACTTTTTTTCTCTCTCTCCGTCTTTGTTTCTTTATTTTCTCATTCCCCAAAAGAATTCAACTATTTTTTTCTCATTTTTTTCCTCTCCTTTTGTCTCTTTACTCATTTCTTTCCTTCCATCCATTCACTTTCTTTCCAAATCTCCTCTCTCACTTCTTTTCTCTCGCTCTCTTTGTTTCTTTATTTTCTCACACCAAAAGAATTCAACCATTATTCCTCCTCTCGTTTCGCTCCTTCTTTCTTTCCCTCTTTCTCTCTCCCAACCTCCCTTTGTCTCTCTCTTCTTAATTCTCTCTCTCCACTCCCGACACACATCTCCATTCATTCTCCTTCTTTTCTCATTTCCTCCCTCTCTTCTTTCCTCTCCCTCTTTGTTTCTTTCTTTTACTGTGTTTAAAAAGCCGAAATTTGTGACTAAGAAAGTGGAAAGCATAAAACGTCATAATCAATTCACCCGCTTTAGTTTTCATTATTCTGGCGAGAGAGAGAGAGAGAGAGAGAGAGAGAGAGAGAGAGAGAGAGAGAGAGAGAGAGAGAGAGAGAGAGAGAGAGAGAGAAATGAGCACTTTTAATGGAACTGCAAATGTGAATTGTTATATTTTTATTGTAATTTCCTTCCTCCTCTTCTTCCTCTTCCTCCTCTTCATATTTTCCATTTTCTTTCTGCTATCTTTCTTGTGTTCTCTTTTCTTCTCCAAATTATTATATTTCTCTTCTCTTCTTTTCCTCTACTTCTTTCTCTTCTTCCTTTCGTTTCCTATCCATTCTCTTCATTCTTTCCTACTTCTACCTCTTTATCATCTACCTCCTCCTCTTCCATTTTCTTCCTTCATTCTCTTATTCTTCTTCCTCTTTATATACTTCTTCCTACCTATCCTCTTCATTTTCTACCTGTCTCTATCTCCTTATCATCTCCCTCCTCTTCTGCCTTCCTCTTCCTTCATCCTCATATTCCTCCTCCTCCACCTCTTCCTCCTCCTCTTCTCCCTCCTCCTCCATCTCTTCCCTCTTCTCCTTGATCGCTATTTTCCCATTATCACTCCCACACCAATCAACTTCCAGAATTACCCCTCCATTACCTTCTTCCTCCTCCTCTTCCTCCTCCTCCTCCTCCTCTTCCTCCGCCTCTTCTTCGCACACTCTCCTCCAAACGCACCCCATTTATCACCTCTCCTCATCTCCTTCACTCCTCCATTTTCTCTTCACTTCTCCTTCCTTTCAGCTCTTCTTCTTTTTTTAACTTCATTCTTTCCATCCACTAACCGTCATTGTTGTTGTTGTCGTTGTTTTTTGTTGCCGGTCTAATTCGGATTTTCTTTCTCTTCTTTCTCCTCGTTTAATTTATTTGAGAACTTAACACCTTCGAAGTTTTCTCCCTCCTCCTCCTCCTTTTGCTTTTTTTTTTTCTCTCTCGCCCTAATTCTTTTCTTTATTTTCTCTTTGCTCGGTCATTCGTTTCTCTCTCGGTTTTCCTCCTCCTCCTCGTCTTTCTATTTGCGTCGTCCCTCATTCCCTGTCCGTCTCTGTCTGTCTCTCTGTCTGTCTGTCTGATGGGTGGTTGTTTGTGTGTCTATCCGTCTGTCAAGGTGTCTGTCAAGCTTTCGACCCCCTTGTCTGTTTAATTATGTGTGTGTGTGTGTGTGTGTGTGTGTGTGTGTGTGTGTGTGTGTGTGTGTGTGTGTGTGTGTGTGTGTGTTCTCTGAATATTCTCTCTTCTCTAATCTCATCCATCTCTCTCTCTCTCTCTCTCTCTCTCTCTCTCTCTCTCTCTCTCTCTCTCTCTCTCTCTCTCTCTCTCTCTCATGACACCTCTTACATCGCCCACAAAGTTATTTTCTTAATTCTCACACCTCTAAAAGCTTATCTCCTACCCTCTCCATCATGGTTATTATATCTCTCTCTCTCTCTCTCTCTCTCTCTCTCTCTCTCCATTTGTCCTCTTCAGCCTTCGTACATTCATCTCTCATTCCCTTTGATATCTCTTCCGCGTCTGTCATGAGGGAAAAAAAAGAACAGATAGAAAATAAAGATTAAGTAAAATGAGAGGAATTATTTATTAGTTACCTTCGGCAGTGCTTTCATGTTTCCCCAGGTGAGTTTTATCAATTCACTGCGACTTAATACTCTTTTAAATATTACGTTTGCGTTTGATTGGGCGGATTGAGTTACACTAAAAAAATGGGATCTGCAATTACTGATATATGTTATTAAATGTATATATGTAAAGAGAGATGTGATTATGTATTAAAAAGTAGGGGTTTTATTTAATGTGAGAGAGAGAGAGAGAGAGAGAGAGAGAGAGAGAGAGAGAGAGAGAGAGAGAGAGAGAGAGAGAGAGAGAGAGAGAGAGAGAGAGAGAGAGAGAGAGAGTAAAGTGGAAAAGAGGTAGGGGTAGGGATTGAAAGGACTATAGAACCAATAAAGCAAAAGAAAGTAGAAATTGAGGAATAAAATAGATTTGTGTGAAAGAACAAGAAAAAGGAGGATGATATAGAGGAAAAAGAGAAACAGAAGGGGGAAAAGAAAACGTGGTAATGAAAGAAAGAAAATGAGAAACGGAGGAGAAAAAATAATGTGTAAGAAATAAAATAGGAGGAAGAGAGGGAAGGAAAGAGAGAAACAAACAAAAACGGGAGAAACGAAAACGTGGTAATGAGAGAAATTTGCAACCACGAACTGAACGAACGATATTGAAAAGCAGGAAAAATAACGCAAAGGAATAACATGAAAAAAAAAATAACTGCGCCGTGATTGGACAAAGGACAAAACCATGAATCAACGTTAATGAAAAAAAATAACATGATGAGAGAGAGAGAGAGAGAGAGAGAGAGAGAGAGAGAGAGAGAGAGAGAGAGAGAGAGAGAGAGAGAGAGAGATTAGTGGAGTATTGCCTTTCTCTATATCTATCAATGTATCTATCTATCTATCTATCTATCTATCTATCAATGGCAATATAGAATTATGAAAAAAAATTACACGATCATCAAGAATCTATCAGCGGCATATTAAATCTTGTCGAAAAATATCAAAAAAAATATTACATGATTGACACTTGAAATTTATTATACATATTTTAAACTGGATCCATTGGCGTGTGTGCGTGTGCGTGTGTGCGTGCGCGCGCGTGTGTGTGTCATTCATCATTTTGCCTTCAATATTTCCTCTTGTCCTTCTCCCTTTCATCCTTCCTTCTTTCCTTTCCTTTCCCCTTCAAATCCTTCCTCACCTATTCTTTCCTTCCTTCATTCATTCATTCATTCTTCCTATTCTCTTTAGCTCACTCCTTTGCATTTCCCTTCCTCTTTTTTTCATTTTTCACATCTCCTCCTCCTCATTTCCACTCACTCCCCTTTCCCCCCTCCTCCCATCCCTCTCCTTCTCTCTCCCTCTCTCCTCTCTCCCTTTTGTAAATTAATTTCTCTTATTCTCTTCTCTCTCTCCTATTTTCTCTATTTTTTATTTAAACTTCCTTACTTCCTTACAGGCTCTCCTTTTTTTTCTCTCTTTTCTCTTTCTCCTTCACCTCCTTTCTCTTGCCTTCCCTCTTCTTCTTTTATCCTCTTCATGTTCCCTCCTTTCCTCATTTTTGCTCCAGTTTTTCCTCCTCCTTCCTCTTCAGTCTACCTTTGTTCTCCTTCCCGTCTCTTCCCTTCCCTCCTTCCTTCTTTCCTTTCTTCCTTCCTCCTCCGCCTCATAATCCTCTTTTCCTGCTCCTCTTCCTACTTTCGCTCCATCATTTGATACAATCATAATAAATTGATGTCTAAATTTTATTTCTACAAACTTGTTTTATGGACGTGTGTGGGAGGGGGGGAAGGGAGGGAAGGGGGAGTGTGTGTGAGAGGGAAGGAGGGACGGTGGTGTGTGGGTGTGGGAGGGGGGGAGTAACGTTGGTGTGTGTGTGTGTGTGTGTGTGTGTGTGTGTGTGTGTGTGTGTGTGTGTGTGTGTGTGTGTGCGCGCGTGCCCCAGTGTTTGACCTTTATTGCTTTGTTATTCGCTGTTTGTTTTCGTGTTTGTTTGACTCGGCATTTCAATTTTCTCGTTTAATAAAGAAAACAAAATATTCGTCCTCCTGTGCCCGCCCTCCTGCCTGGTCGCCGCATACTACCCGGCCGGCCATACGTAAGAGTCGCACGGCCGGAATAATTAACTCTTTTTGGAGGCAACATTTCTTCTACGCCTCTCGAATTAATAAAAAAAAGTCCATATAATTAGGTGCTTCAAAGGGTAAAAATTGCCTATTATATACTTTTTTTTCTTCATCAGGGTTACTGCTTTTTTATTAATATTATTTTTTTTTTGAAAGATTGTATTGAAATGAACAAGTCTAATTCTGAAAGAGAGAGAGAGAGAGAGAGAGAGAGAGAGAGAGAGAGAGAGAGAGAGAGAGAGAGAGAGAGAGAGAGAGAGAGAGAGAGAGAGAGAGAGAGAGAGAGAGAGAGAGAGAGAGAGAGAGACTGTGTGTGTGTTTCCTTCCTATGCCACCCACGTCTGCTACCACATAATATAATCTTTTCTTCTCTCTCTCTATATATATATATATATATATATATATATATATATATCCATCTATCTATCTATCTATCTATCTATCTATCTCCCCTTCTCGTCAAGAAAGTGAGAGATTATAATTAAGGAGAGAGAAATTGGAAGAGAAAAGATAGAAAAAAGGTAAAGAGAGAGAGAGAGAGAGAGAGAGAGAGAGAGAGAGAGAGAGAGAGAGAGAGAGAGAGAGAGAGAGAGAGAGAGAGAGAGAGAGAGAGAGAGTAAAAAAAGCTTCAGTATCTCCCAAGTCCGGTGTCGTGTCGCAAGCGTCATTAACATTTAGAAGGTGCCCCGACCCACCTTGAGCTCAGGTGAGAACACGACCCGCCAGAAAGGTCACTAAAGGGGACGAGAGAGGAGAGGAAAGGTCACAGAGGGATGAAGAGAAGAAAGGAAGAAAGGAAATATGGAATGGTAGGGAGGTAGATTTGAATGCCGGGTGGAGGAAAGGGAAATGGAACCAGAGAAGTGCAAAGAAGTAGCTGAGTTTAGGGTCAGAGGAGAGGAAGGAAGGAAGGAAGGAAGGAAGGAAGAAAGGAAGGAAGGAAGGAAGGAAGGAAGGAAGGAGGGAAGAAATAGCAGAGAGGACGCTGATTTGAGGAACGGAGGAGAGGAAGGAAGGAAGGAAGGAAGGAAAGAAGAAATAGCAGAGAGGACGATGATTTGAGGAACGGAGGAGAGGAAGGAAGGAAGGAAGGAAGGAAGGAAGGAAGGAAAGAAGAAATAGCAGAGAGGACGATGATTTGAGGAACGGAGGAGAGGAAGGAAGGAAGGAAGGAAAAAGTAAGGGTCAGAGGGAAGAAAGGAAGGGAGGGAGAGATGGAGGAAGAAAGGAAGAAAGGAAGGAAGGAAGAAAAAAAAAAGAAAGAAAGAAAGGAAGGAAGACCAACTAAGCTGACTTGAGGGACGGAAGGAAGGAAAGAGAGGCCACAAATAAATAAGAGGTACCTGATGAATTAATAAAGTAAAAGGAAGAAAAGAAAAGAGAAACCAAGAAAGGGAGAAAGGGAGGGAGGGAGGTACATGTGCTGAGGAGTAGGAGTAAAAGACTCATTAGAAGGGATGGAGACATGGAGGTATAGGCTGGAGGAAAGGAGGGAACAGATGGGAGGGTGATTTATAGGGAAGAAATTAAGGGGATATTGGGAGGAGGAGGAGGAGAAACGGAGAAACGGAGAGACAGCGAGAGCGAGAGAGAGAGAGAGAGAGAGAGAGAGAGAGAGAGAGAGAGAGAGAGAGAGAGAGAGAGAGAGAGAGAGAGAGAGAGAGAGAGAGAGAGAGAGAGAAGCATGCGAGTGTTGAAGGGAAAGGGATTAAGAGCTAGTAAGAGGAATGGAGGGACGTAGGTAGGTGGGAGGAAAGGAGAGAAAGAGAGGTGGAGGTGATTTAAAGGGGAGGAATTAATGGTGATGTTGAGAGAGAGAGAGAGAGAGAGAGAGAGAGAGAGAGAGAGAGAGAGAGAGAGAGAGAGAGAGAGAGAGAGAGAGAGAGAGAGAGAGAGAGAGAGAGAGAGAGAGAGAGAGAGAGAGAGAGAGAGAGAGAGAGAGAGAGACTGAATGAGAGGAGAGGAGAGGCTTGTGAGCTGAAGGGAATGGATTAAGGAAGCTGGAGGAGGAGGAGGAGGAGGAGAAGAAGGGGGAGGAGTAAAGGAAGTAAGGAAGAATGAAGGTAGTTAGGTGTGAAGGAGAGAGGAAGGGAATTGTGAGGAGGAAGGAGGAAGGAGGAGGGAGGAGAAGGAGGAGGAAGAGAATGGAGGTGGGAAGGAGAAAGGAAGATGAGTGAGGGAGAGGAGGATGGTGATGGATAGATAAGAAAAAGGAAGAAAGAGTAACACCTCAAAGGAAGAAGACGAAAGAAAACTGGTAGATATGAGGGAGGAAAATAAAAGGAGGAGAAAGGAAGTTAAAACGCAATTATGAAAGAAAAGGATGAAAGGAAAGAAGAGTAACTAAAAGAAAAGGAGGAGGAAGGAAAGAAAGAGGGAGGCTGCAAAGTAGGTGGAGGAAACGTCGGGAAGCATAAGGGAAAATAGAAAAAATGGTAGGAAGGGAAGACTTAGAGTGGGTGGTAGATGGGAGGAGGAGAGAAGGGAGGAAGCAGGCTGTTGTAGGGAAGGAGGGAGGGAGGTAGGAAGCAAGGGAGGGAGGGAGGGAGGGAGGGAGGGCTAGAAATGGGAGGCCTGAGTCAGATGGGCCGAGAGAGAGAGAGAGGGAAGATTAGGACACGAGGGGATTAGAAATACGATAAAAGAAAGATAAGGAGAGAGCGAACGAGCGAGCGAGAATAAAAACAGAGACGAAGGAGGCGAGAGAGAAAAATACCGAGAAAAAAGTTGAAAGAAGGAAAAAAGCTAAAGAAGGATAAAAAAGCTAAAATTAGACACCCATAAAGAACCGCCCCAAAAAAATATCAGAATTGGAAGAAAGAAGGAGAAAACGAAGAGGAATTTTACATTAACAAAAGCGAACAAACGATAAAAATGACTAAACCCAAGACATAAATAAAAAAAATTACCAAAAAATATCAGAAATGGAAAGAGTAAGACAAAGCGAAGAGGAATTTTACACTAACGGAAGCAAACAAATAAATAAAAAGACCTAAAACTAAGAAATAAATAAAGAAATGACCCAAAAATATCAGAAATGGGAAGAAAGAGAAAACGAAGAGGACTTTTACACAAACAGAAACAAACAAATCAATAGAAAGACCTAAAGCTAAGAAATAAATGAAGAGAGAACCAAAAATATCAGAAATGGAAAGAAAGAAAGAGAATACGAAGATAAATTTTACGTTAACAAGGAAAAACGAACCAGATAAAAAAGGACTAAAGTTAAGAAATAAAAAAAACATATACAAAAATAGAAAGAAAGAGAAAACGAAGAATAATTTCACACGAACCAAAAAACAAACAAACCGATCAGAAAAGGACTAGAGCATCTAAGACGTGACAAATCCGGAGAGAGAGAAAGAGAGAGAGAGAGAGAGAGAGCGAGAGAGAGAGAGAGAGAGAGAGAGAGAGAGAGAGAGAGAGAGAGAGAGAGAGAGAGAGAGAGAGAGAGAGAGAGAGAGAGAGAGAGAGAGAGAGAGAGAGAGAGAGCGAGAGAGAGAGAGAGAGAGGATCCAAATTAAATTCAAAAAAGAAATCTCATTACTGAAAATTTTCCTGCCGGCCTGTGACTATAGGCGAGCGATGCGTGGCTAGGCCTATGGAAGAAGCCTATATTAAAGTGCGAGGAGAAGGACGCGGAAATAACAAAAACTTTATGGCTCTAATAGGAAGCGAGGGAGAAAGTAAGTCCTTAATATTGTAAGTAATATTTAAAATTGGGATTGTGTGGAGTTTCTGGTCTGAGCGAGAAAGGAAAAAGAGGAGGAAATTAAGGAAGATGGGAAGGGAGGGGGGTGGAAAATAAGGAGGGGAGGAAGAAATGAAAGAAAGAAGAAATAGAGGGATGGAAAAAAAGAGAACAATGAAAGGAGAGAGGCAGAAAATAAGGAAGAGAAAAAGATTTGAAAGAAAGAAGAGGTGGATGGAAAAAAGGGAGGTAGGAAATGTAATAGAAGAGAAAGGTAAATAGAAGGAGGGAAGGAGGGAAGTAAAGAAACGAAGGAAATGATAGGCACAGAGGGGTGAAATAAAGGAAGGAAGAAAGGAAGGAAGGAAGGAAGGAAGGAAGGAAGGAAAAAGTAAGTAAGTATTATGCAAACAAAAGAACGATATACAAGCAACAAAGGAGAGAAAGAGATGAAAAACAGATGGAAAAAGACGTAGTGAAGCCGAATGGATATGAACAAAAAAACGAGAAAAAAAACGAACCAAAAGAAATACAGAAAAACGAAGACCACTCCATAGCCAGACCGATAAAAAACATGACAAAAAGAAACTAAGAGATAAAAAGAACGAAGAGGAGGAGGAGGAAGAAGAAAAGAAAAACTAAAACCACGAAAAAAACGAGAACGCAAAAATACACATCGGCAAAAGAAAAACAAAACAAAACAAACAAACCTGAAGCTGAAAGAAAGAGAAAGCGTAAACAAATAAAGAATAGAGAATATAACAAAAGAACAAAAAAAAAAAACAGTCCGGCTTAAGGGATCCGACATGACACAGCCGTCCCGAGGGTGATCCCGTCCCACTGAACAAGACCTTTTTTACGCTCTCTTTAGCCCATTCAGCTCGGGGTTCCGACGCGGCAGAACACAACTGTCAGGCCTCAGAGCACCTTTAGCCTAACGCCAGGCAGGAACGGTGGCAGGAGGAGGAGGAGGAGGGCGAGTCGGGGCGTGAGGAAGTGGATGGGAGGTGGAAGGAAAGGAGGCGGACTGGAAATTATGTGCTGTGTGTGTGTGTGTGTGTGTGTGTGTGTGTGTGTGTGTGTGTGTGTGTGTGTGTGTCTAGGAAGGACTTAAGTGGTAATGGACTATAGTGGAGTGTATTTGTAGTGGTTCGTGTTGTAAGGAAATAGTGTGGCGTGGTGTGGTGTAGCGTAGTATGGCCTGGTGTGATGTGGTGCGGTGTCATGTTCTAACGCCGTAATGCTAGACTACGTTGCGATATAGCGTAGTTAGGAGAATGCAATAGTGTGTAAGAGTAGATATCCTGTTTGTGAGCGTGCTGGTGTGTGCGCGTCTAGCGTGGGAGGAGGGGCAGAGACTCACGGCGAAAGGGCAATGTGTTGTGCAAAGAGGAAGCGTTTGTGTGGGCGTGGAGGGATGACACGGAGTGGGCGGAGTCGAAATTGCAGGAACACGGGGAGAGCGAAATGCAGCGAAATGGAAGTGGAGGGTTGTACTGCAGGGGTTATACAAGAGACAACCGTGATAAGTGTACTGCAGAGGATATCCAAGAGGGAGGAGTAAATGTAAATTGCAGTGGAGACTAAATTAGTACAGAGAGAGAAAGAGAGAGCTGTGTTGAATGAATGTAAAGAAGAACGAGAGAACATGTAGTGGGGCTGTTGATATGCTAAAAGGTTGAGTGGTATTGGCAAGTTTAGGGGTAAATGAAAATGCCGTGGAAAGTAAATTAGCACAGAGAGAGAGAGATCTGTGTCGAATGAATGTAAAAAAAGAATGACAAGTTAAAACGAGAACATGTAGTGGGGCTGTTGATATGCTAAAAGGGTGAATGGTGTTGGCAAGTTAAGGAGTAAAAATATAAATGAAATTGAAAATGAATTAGTATATACAGAGATAAAAAGATCTGTGTTGAATGATTAGTTGAAACGAGAACAGAATGCGGCTGTTGATATGCTAAAAGGGTGAGTGGTGTTGGCAAGTTAAGGAGTAAAAATGTTAGTGAAATGGAAAATGAATTAGTATAGATAGAGAGAGAGAAAAAGATACGTGTTGAATGAATAGTTGAAACGAGAAGATGAGTGGGTTTGTTGATCGGCTTAAAACGGGTGACTGGCATTGCAGCGTTAAACAGAATAGAGAAAATCGTATCGTATCTTTGACCTCTCTTTTTGGCCACTCATCTGTACTCTATTCAGGAGCAGAAAGTAGAGGGCTTTTTTTTCATTTTTGTTTTCCTTTTTCTGTACGCCCTTGAACTGTCTCCTTTGCTGTAAAAAAAAAAAGCAAGCCTGATGAAGACTGTCAAGTATAAATGAGATCCTGTACCGAAATGGATAAAGTGGGTAAGAGTAACTGTATTGAAAGGTCAGGAGGAGGAGGGAACTGAGCGTAATGTATCAAATGCAAACAGAAGCGAGAGTATCACGTCCAGAGGTTATGATGTACCGAGATGGATGTTCTAAAAGGATATGTTAGCATACTGAATTGGATGTTCTGATATGTTTGTGTACTGAGTTGGATGTTCTAAAAGGATATGTTTGTGTACTGAGTTGGATGTTTTAAAAGGATATGTTTGTGTACTGAGTTGGATGTTCTAAAAGGATGTGTTTGTGTACTGAGTTGGATGTTTTAAAATTATATGTTTGTGTACTGAGTTGGATGTTCTAAAAGGATATGTTTGTGTACTGAGTTGGATGTTTTAAAATTATATGTTTGTGTACTGAGTTGGATGTTTTAAAAGGATATGTTTGTGTACTGAGTTGGATGTTTTAAAAGGATATGTTTGTGTACTGAGTTGGATGTTTTAAAAGGATATGTTTGTGTACTGAGTTGGATGTTTTAAAATTATATGTTTGTGTACTGAGTTGGATGTTTTAAAAGGATATGTTTGTGTACTGAGTTGGATGTTTTAAAAGGATATGTTTGTGTACTGAGTTGGATGTTTTAAAAGGATATGTTTGTGTACTGAGTTGGATGTTTTAAAAGGATGTGTTTGTGTACTGAGTTGGATGTTTTAAAAGGATATGTTTGTGTACTGAGTTGGATGTTTTAAAAGGATATGTTTGTGTACTGAGTTGGATGTTTTAAAAGGATATGTTTGTGTACTGAGTTGGATGTTTTAAAAGGATATGTTTGTGTACTGAGTTGGATGTTTTAAAATTATATGTTTGTGTACTGAGTTGGATGTTTTAAAAGGATGTGTTTGTGTACTGAGTTGGATGTTCTAAAAGGATATGTTTGTGTACTGAGTTGGATGTTCTAAAAGGATATGTTTGTGTACTGAGTTGGATGTTCGGATATGTTTGTGCACTGAGTAGGACGTTCTCTAAAAGGATATGTTTGTGTACTGAGTTGGATGTTCTGAAAGGGTAAAGTCTGACTATGATAAACTTGTCTGGCATGAATGGAATGATGTTGTAGCAAAAATATAAAATGTGAACGGCCTTGACAAGTACAAATGCGGACGAATATTTCATGTGCGACGTGGAAAAATGATGTCCATGTATCATCACCGTCCAGCCAACACAAGACCGGAAACACATCAACACAACAACAACGCAACACACGGGAAAAAAGACACACGCACACAAAAACACGCTAATTCTGCTTCATCCTTCCCCACATCAAAATAACAACGCAACACATATCAAAACAAAGACACACAAATACACAAACACACACTCACTAACTCTCTTTCTCATTCCCACATCAACACAACAGCAAGGCAACACACACACACACACACACACACACACACACACACACACACACACTCACTAATGCTCTTCCTCCATCCCCCCTTCCTCCCTTCACACACACAAACCCAAACACCGTAATTGTCTCCCTAACCCCCAGCACACACACACACACACACACACACACACACACACACACACACACACACACACACACACACACACACAAAAAGCGGCGCCTCTGATCAAGACAGGTGTGGGGAGATCAATCAAGTGGCAGGTAGGTGCGGTTGCTAGTGATGCATGTGACTGCCTCAGAAGCGGCGGCGGCGGCGAGGGGGGTGACGGGGGTTTGGGGGGACAGGGGGGCTGGGAGGGGGGGCGGGGGAGGGAGGGAATGATGCTAATATTGCCTCAGCGTGATAAATGGCGGAGACGAAGCAGATACAGAGCAACGAGAGAGAGAGAGAGAGAGAGAGAGAGAGAGAGAGAGAGAGAGAGAGAGAGAGAGAGAGAGAGAGAGAGAGAGAGAGAGAGAGAGAGAGAGAGAGTAACGATGTCCTAGAGGGGGCGGGGAAAGTAGAAGAGGAGGAGGAGGAGGAGGAGGACGGGAAATAGGGTAAATCACAGAGCCTGCGACGGATGCGACACAAAGCGAAATAGAGCAAAAGAGAGAGAGAGAGAGAGAGAGAGAGAGAGAGAGAGAGAGAGAGAGATAGAGAAGGAAGAAAAACAACACGGGATGAGAGAGAGTAGAGGAGGGTGGGAGAGAGAGAGAGAGAGAGAGAGAGAGAGAGAGAGAGAGAGAGAGAGAGAGAGAGAGAGAGAGAGAGAGAGAGAGAGAGAGAGAGAGAGAGAGAGAGAGAGAGAGAGAGAGAGAGAGAGAGAGAGAGATGAAGGGAGAGGGAGGGAGGATAAATAAGGTCGTGTAAGAGTAGTAATAAGATGCCACCGTAAACAAAAAGAATGCATGATAGAGAGCGGCTTCGGCGGTTGTGATGGTGGTGGTGGCGGTGGTAGTAGAGGCGGTGGTGGTGGTGGGAGGCGGCGAGGCACGCAGGCGCGGCCGAGGGTCTGGCGGGGCTAGGGTCTGAGCTGCAGTAGTGAGGCTGTGACGCAAGGTGCTGGGAGTTTGTGGGTGACGCGCTACCACCGCCGCCACCACCGCTGCTGCTGCTGCCGCCGCCGTCACCAACACCCAGGGTAGTGATCTGAGCCGTGCACCGTGACCCCTCGGCCTCATGGTGCTGTGAGTGGCCCGCCCCCCGCCTCCCCTTCCCCGCAGTGCACCGCAAGACGAGGGAAAACTTAAAGCTATCGTGAGGCATCTTGGAGCGGGTGGCGGAAGGAGTGATAACCTTTTGACGCCTTACCGAGTGTGAAAACTGTCCTCGGCGTGGTGCGGGGGCGCGGCGCGTGGGGGAAGGCGCTCCGGCCCTCCTCTTCCCCCTCCGTGACCTCCTCGGCGGCTAGGCGCCTCCACACTCTGGGGAAAAGGAAGTTTGGGTGACATATGGTTCTCATTTAGCGCTCGTAAGTGTCTGTTGTGTGCAATTAAGCTTAAACAAATCAAGACTTTGCTTAAAAAGAACACAGTTTCCTCTCCTCATATGAGACGACTTAAGACGCAGAGCATAAAATTCAGTGGGTTTTTAATTTGACATCAAAGTCTTGCCCAAAGTATACTTACACGGACTCCCCAAGGTATGTTATTGCCTTAATACCAACATCTACATCTACACACACACACACACACACACACACACACACACACACACACACACACACACACACACACACACACACACACACACACACACACACACACACACGCACATCTGTATCACAACACCCACCCCTCGGACACCCTCTCTCAAGATACTAAAAACCGCACGTGTTATTAAATTAGAAAAGGAAAACATGACAGAGTGAGAGAGAGAAAAAACATCCAAGCTTGAGTCTGTCCGCACACGCCTCCATCCTTTCCCCTCTCCCTCTCTTCCCCTCCTCCCTTCCTCCCTCTCTCTCCTTCCATCTCCCCTTGAAAACTGGAGCGGCATCAAACTTGGCGAGAGGGAAACAATGCAACACGGCGCGGGGCTGGGGCGGGGGCGGGGCGGGGGCGGGGCGGAGCGGGGGTGTCGGGGCTCTGGGTTAGGCGAGGCAGAGTTACGTTCCAAGTCGACCAATCGCTGGACGGGACGCGAGTACATATCTTTCCCACGGCGAGTGTTGGGGGACATCCGGCGTGCACTCGCTGAGGGGTCGGCGACGGGGCGGAAAAGTGTGGATTCTCGACTCAAAAGCAACTCCGATGGACACTCGCAGAGCCACAAAGGAAAGGAAATTACCCTATTAGGAGAACGATGCAAGGTGCTGCCTCGAGATGGAGCAGCGAGATAAGGGTGGAAGATGAGGCTTGGGTCACAATGGAGCAAGAAATAACACCATTACGAGGTTGTGGGAAAAACCGACGAAGCCAAAAAGGAAAGGAACATTACGGAAGATATGTTTACGATAATGTTTGATGCTTTTTGTTTTGTTTTTTACTGATGAAATCCTCTTTTTCAGCCATATGTAAGAGCCTCAAGCCTATGTGTACCGTGAAAGACAAACAAATGGCTTAGAATGACGCCAAACTGAGTAGTGGAAGCCATAAAGAACGAAGAAATGCAAGAAAAAACTCAATAAATAACAGATTAACAACAAAAAACACGTGAAAATGTGACTAAAAGAGCAACAAACGGAGGAAACACGAAGAAACTGAACATAAGAAGTGGAAAAAAAAAAATAAAGAAAACAACCTCAGGACATCAGCAAAACATCGAAGGAACCCAAACACCTAAAGAAGACTTGAGTGTGGGAGTAAAAAGTAACATCGGCCACCTGAGTCTCCAACGTCAGGTGTGCGCCTCCCCAACCACCGACTAACGAGACAACAACAGCTTACCAAGGCATCATTACGCCTTTCGTGAGTATCTATCTACCTGGGACACCACCAAGGTAGACTGAGAGAAGGGTGAATGAATGAGTAGACAGCAAGACCATGAATGGCAGTGAGTATCTATCTACCTGGGACACCACCAAGGTAGACAGAGAAGGGTGATGAATGAGTAGACTGTAAGATCATGAATGGCAGTGAGTATCTATCTACCTGTAACACCACTGAGGTAGAGTGACGGAAGGGTGAATGAATGAATAGATTAAAAGATATTGAAAAAAAGTGAGTATCTATCTACCTGGGACACCACTGAGGTAGACTGAGAGAAGAGTGAATGGATGAATACATTAAAAGATTATAAAAGACAGATTATTCAGCGTATATACTCCATTGACGAAAGGATGAGAGGATGAATGAAGAGATTAAGACTTGTTGATTAATCCGCTTATTTTTTAGTTTATTTACTGACTAACGTAAAGCAAAGCATATATAGATAGCCAGAGAGATACATGTTGTTTATAATATAGATATTTATTTAGATTAATAGCTAGATATATGTAGATAGATAGGCAACCATTCATTGTGATTTATAACTACAGATACAGATCATCAATGGTGACTAATGCCCACGTTAAGTAAAAAAAAAATACACACATCACGTAATAAACTATGGACATGTGATTGAAGAGATGCATCGATTCCAATCATGTTGTTATAGATAGATAGATGGAAACAAATAGATATAGAAAGATAGTTAGACATATATGGTGATGCGTAAGTGCAGACACAGAGCACAGATGGTGACCAATGCCTCGACTAAGCAAACAGATTGAAACACCCACACACACACACATCCCTAAACTCCGGACACGTGATTGAAGAGACGCAGCAAATCCAATTCACCCGCACGAGTAAAATATGGAGCAACAGACACACGCCCAAATGAACAGGCGAACAGACTCACAAAAATAACACCCCCCCAATTGATTCACCGGGACAGATAAACAAACTCGCAATTACAAATCACCCAGCTGTGCCGTGTCGAAAAACGCTGCGCCCGGACATGTGGAAATGGACCGACAAAACAGGCGGCCATTCCTCGTGCGCCTGACAGGATTATCGGCTGCAGGTGACGCATTTTAGCCTTTCTGATTGATCATTCTGCGCCGTCTCGCTGCGTGGGTTGTGAAATGATCGCATATGTGTTACGTTTTCGAACCCCACGCGGTGAATATTAAAACCTAAAAGCATGAACTCGTAAAAAGATGCATAAAAGGCATTACCATTCATCGTATACAAATTTTATATTCGTCATATCAATTGGCGTTTAAATGTATATTCATGGGTGTATGGAAAGCTTATCAGAGGGACTGGAAAAAGAATACGTAGAAATGAGGTCAGTGAGGTCCAAAAAATATCAGGTATCAGGTATTTAATCCATCACAAAAAATGGGTCTACACTCTACAGGGTACTTCATGGGTGTATGGGAGGCTTAACACAGGTACTGGGGAAAAAGATAACGTAAAAATTCAGTCAATGTGGCCAAAAAATATCAGGTATCAGGTATTTCAATTTACCTCAAAAATAGGTCTTTAGAGTATGCCCATAGGTGTTCCGTAAGGTTGGTACAGGTACTGGGAAAGGAAAATCATTGTAGCGAAGTTAATGATGCTAGGAATAACAAATGGAGTGTATGTTAAGAAGATCTGCCACCAAAAAAATTCGCCAGCTACTCCAGTAAAGATAATGAACGTCAATAAAAAAAGGAGCACTGAATTTTCTGCAGCAAGAGTAGGAAAAAACGCCAATTCGCCAGTAATTTCATGTTTTTTTATAGTTTTTTTCCTAATCAGGTCAATGAAAACAGTGCAACATTTTTTTTTGCAATACGAGCAAGAGAAAAAAAGGACGCCAGTAATTACACACGTTTTTTTTTAAGTTATCACTTTTTTTTTTCTAATGTGCACACTTTTACCATTAACTAGTCCATTTTCACTACAGAACAACACGTTACAATTAACAGGATTTCGCATTTCTTACCAATACAGTTAAAATATATGCATTAGAACACTTCCGGCATTAGCTTCCTCATTCTGCCACATTCTAAAAGGGTCACCGTTTCGTCAGTTTTTTTTAGATACTATTATTTTTTCTATTTACTTTGCACACCTTTAACATCACCCTTTATATTTTAACTCTCCTAAAACGCTACGAAAATGGCGAGTGGTCAGTACATCGCATATGATTCTATTTTTGCCAATTTATATATACCTCTTTTTTTATTTGCACACATTCAGCATTACCCTTTCTGTTTTAACTCCCCCTAAAACGCAGCGAAAATGGCGAATGAACAGCATTTCGCATGTTTTCACTATCACTCCTGTAAAACGTATGCCTCGGAACACTTTTATAATTAGTTCCATCATTCTGCCGCGTGAACTGCATAAAGGTGACAATCATTCTGATATTTCTTTGACTGAAGCATCGAAATTTAGTATTTTTGCACTGGCACGTTTGCGCTATTAAATGTAATCGTTTGTAGCAATGCGGGTAGAGGAAAATATATAGTGTGTGTTCATCTGGATTATATTGACAAAACTACTGCAACTTTCCTATTCTCACACCACTGGGTACGCATTAACCCGGAAGCAGCGACGGGCCAAATTTGCGGCTTTACCATGTACCAGCGATGGGCCAAATTTCTGCCGTGATATAAACCTCCCAAAATAGATGATGCATAAACTGATCACACATGCGTTGATATATATATTATGAAATGGTTTGCGTGAGTGATGAGTCTTTCTCATTATTTTACTTAAAGGGGCCTTTAACCTAACCTAACCTAACCTAACCTAAGAAAAATGACCCCTACAGTTACCGGGTTAAAGCTCCGTTCATCTGCATTATATTGACAAAACTACTGAAACTTTCCTATTTTCACACCATTGGTTACGTATTTTCTATTAAACGTAGTCCTTTGTAACAATACGGGCGTGAGAAAATATATATAGCTCCGTTCATCTACATTATATTGACAAAACTTCCGAAACTTTCCTAATTTCACACCATTGGTTACGTATTCTCTGTTAAATGTAGTCCTTTGTAGCGGGCTTTTTTTTATTATTGTTTCCTTTTATGTGTGCCCTTGAGCTGTCTCCTTTGTTGTAAAAAAAAAAAAATACGGGTGTGAAAAAATATATATATAGCTCCGTTCATCTGTATAATATTGACAAAACTCCCGAAACTTTCCGATTCTCACACCATTGATCACTAATTTAATATTATTTTCGAAACTATTGAAATATTTCCCTTTCCCACATAAGTGACCACTAATTGAGCCAGTTTGCTACATCGGGTGGAAAATAAATTGAACAGCATTTGAATATTTTCCATAATACAACGAAACCTCACATCTGTTCGCTCTTCTTAGTTACGTCTTTTTTATTGTTTTTGAACGGCTTAAATATTTCGCTTTCCCACGTAGGTAACTGACCACTAATTCCGCCAGTTTGCTACATTGGGTAAAAATATATTCAACGCCATCTGAATATTTCCCACAGTACGAACAAAATCTCACATCTGTTCACTCTTCTTCCTCCTCGCTGCGTCCTTTTATCCACCATTATTGCATTAGTTTTTTTAGCTGACCACTAATTCAGCCAGTTTGCTTCATCGGGTGGAAACTAGATTGAACGTCATTTGAATATTTTCCATAATACGAACGAAACCTCACAGCTGTTCGTTCTTCCACCTCTATAGACCTTTAGTATTTCTCTTTCCCACACAACTGACCACTAATTTACCCAGTTTGCTACATCAGACGGAAACTAAATTGAACATTATTCTAATATTTCCCACAATACCAACAACACATCACATCTGTTCACACTTCTTCCTACCTGAGTCCCTTTATCTACCATAGTTACTCGTTAAATGGCTCGAATACATCCCTTACCCACCTAACTGACCACTAATTTCGCCAGTTTGCTTCATCGGATGGAAAATGAATTGAACTGCATTTGAATAGTTTCCATAATACCCACAAAAACCTCACCTCTGTTTGCTCTTCTTCCTCACTTCGTCCTTTATTATTTTTGAAACGCCCTTTCCCATAAAATTGACCACTAATTCAGGCAGTTTGTAACATCGGATGGAAAGTAAAGTGAACAGCATTTGAACCTTCCCCGCAGTACGAACGGAACTTCATACCTGGATATATAAAGTGAACAGCATTTGAACCTTTCCCGCAGTACGAACGGAACTTCATACCTGTTCGCTCTTCTTCTTCGCTGCACCCTTTCATCCATCATTATTGCTTTACCTATAATACGACACACAACTGACCACTAATTCAGCCAGTTTGCTACACCGGATGGATAATAAAGTGAACAGCATTTGAACATTTCCCACAGTACGAACGAAACGTCACACCTGTTCGCTTTTCTTCTTCGTTGAATCCATTTATCCATCATTGCATTACGTTTTATACGACACACAACTGACCACTAATTCAGCCACTTTGCTACATCGAATGGGAGATAAATTGAACGTCATTCGAATACTTCCCATATACGAACACAACCTCATCTGTTCGTTCCTTTTCGTCCCTGCATCCTTCCTCGCTTTTAATCCTCCTCCTATCCACCCCCAAAAAGTGGCGTGGGATAAAAAGAAAAAAAAAAAGCTTCACCTGTCGGCCTCGTTTTTCCAAGGGACAATAATTGAAATTTTCGTATGCATGGCTTTGTACATCTCCATTAGCGGCCGCGTCACAAAAATAATATACAGCAGCGTGATTACATTGTGCACGGGGCGACGTCAAAATCGATGCCGGCAACTTTTTATTTTTTACCCATTTCCCGGCAATCCAATAACACCCGCCGCAAATTAAGGGAAAATCGAATCAGAGAGAGAAGGGCGGCGCATTAATTATACTCTGGAAATATGACCAAAAAAAAAAATACCGTCAAATTTCATTAAGTCATTACCTACCTATCGCAAATTATGGAGGCGCCGCCACCACCCACATTGCCTCCGTCATGAACCGATAATATTTTCACTCTAATATTCAATGGAACATATTTTTTTTTTCTTATTAGGGGGAAGACGGATGTTACTTGTTTCACTTTCTTTTTACATATTCAAAAGGTGATGATTTTTCCCTTTACCATGGCCAATACTTTCTCCTATGGCAGATAATCTTTCCACTTTAATATTAAACGGATCATAATTATTTTCTCATAAGATGGAAGATGAATGTTACTTTTTTCCATTTTCTTTTTACATATTTAATGGATACTTTTTTTGCTTCTATTATATCGACAATCCTTTCTTCCTATTGTGGATAATCTTTTCACTCTAATATCAGACGGATAATAATTTTTCTCTTATTAGGTGAAGGCGCCTTTTCACTTTTATATTCAATATCTTTTACTTTTTTTCTAATTTCTTTTTCTCATTTTATGTGTGATGTTTTTTCTCTCTTTTCATTGCCAGTACTTTCTTTTATTGTAGATAATCTTTTCACTCAACTATTAAATGGATCATAATTTTTCTCTTATTACGTGGAAGATGGATGTCACTTTTTTACCATTTTACTTTTACATATTTAACGGGTGATGATTTTTTCTCTTTCTTTTATCATGGGCAATAATTTCTTCTTTTATATTCTTCTCTAATATTAAGTAGATCATAATTTTCCCATATTAGGTGGAAGATTGATGTTACATTTTTACCATTTTCTTTTTACAAACTTAACGGGTGATGTTTTTCCCTCTTATCATCGGCAATACTTTCTTCCATTGCCTTCATAACTTGGAATCACAAACGAAGATCAGTTTTCGAGGAAGCCGGATGCGCTACGGAGGTGACTGGCTTGGCTGCAGAGCTTCCCAGAAAGGTGTAGGTAACCGTCTCGTTAGCAAGTCTTCGGCGAGCTCCCTAAGGATCAAACTTCTCCCTCAACCCTAACAGGACTCGGCTTAATGAGATTCCGATTGTGGCGAGGGAGGACTATAATCTATTTCTCCTCTCGCCTACGGTGGGAGCGAGTTATTCCAGGAGGAGTGGGGGAAAGAAGAGCCTCGTAAATATTCAAAAAGGGTTCTAATATACACGAGGAATTAATATGACGAATAGTTAAAGCCCGAAAAGTGGACTTGGAACTTGTCCCAACTTCATGAAAAGAGAGAGAGAGAGAGAGAGAGAGAGAGAGAAGGAGAGAGAGAGAGAGAGAGAGAGAGAGAGAGAGAGAGAGAGAGAGAGAGAGAGAGAGAGAGAGAGAGAGAGAGAGAGAGAGAGAGAGAGAGAGAGAGAGAGAGAGAGAGAGAGAGAGAGAGAGAGAGAGAGAGAGAGAGAGAGAGAGAGAGAGAGAGAATGGGGAGGGGAGAGGGAAAAATGATATGAGTCGACAGGGAGGAAAGAATGTAGAAGGGAAGAAAGGAAGGGAATGTTAGGGAGAGGGAAGGAGAGAGGAAGGGGACGAAAGAGGAATGAAGGAGAGAATGGATGAAAAGAGAATAAAGAAGAGAAATGGAAGGAGGGAGAGAAGAAGAAAGGCAGGGAATATAAGGGCGAAGGAAGGAAAGAGAGTGGGGACGAAAGAGGAAAAGAGGAGAATATGAATGAAAAAAAAGGGGACGATGAAGAAGAGAAAAGGAAGGAAAGAACGGATAAAAAGGCAAGTTCTGGAAAAGACGCGAAATATACGAAAATGATGATAAAGTGACGGAAAGAGGAGGAGAACAAGCGGTAAGGAGGAGGGAAAGGTCAGAGGAAAGTTGAAAAGAATTGCAAAGTAAGGGAAAGAACAAACCGTGAGAGAAGGAAAGTTAAGCCTGGAAAGAAAACCCGACAGAATTTAAAGATAAGGGAGAAAAGAGAACGCGAGAAGGAAGAGAGAGAAGGGCGAGGCAAGAAGGAGGGACGGGAAAATGAAGACAAATTGGAAGAAGAGGGAAAGAGCAGGAGACTGAGGGTTGGAAGAATTTTAAGTGAGAGAGAACAGAACAAAAGAGGAGGCGAGGGAGAGGAGATAAGAGTGCGAGGTGAAAGAAGGGAGATGAATGAGAAGGGAAGCAGTCGTAAATCTCTCCTGTAAGAGCCTTTTCCTCCCCTACGCACGTTTGAACATAAGCCTATTCATCATCCCTCGCACCCTCACCGACACTGCGAAAAACAACCAACCAACCAACGATGATATATACAACGCAGGTACATGACACAAACACACACACACACACACACACACACACACGCACACACACACACGGAAACACACTCACACAATAAATTTCTCCATCTCCATTTTAAACTCTCTCTCTCCCTCTCTCTCTCTCTCATTCTCTTCCACTCTAATAACCTCTTCAAACTAAATATCACTGCTCATTAAGGACATTTATGTAGAAAGACACAAAATAAACCTTTTCCTTGCCTGTAAAAACACACACATACACACACGCTATAACAATAAATTTCTCCATCTCCCATTGCAAACTCTCTCATGCTCTCTTCCACTCTAATAATCTCTTCAAACTAAGTATCACTGCTCATTACGGGCGCTTATGCATAAAGGCACAAATTAAACCTTTCCTCACCTGTAAAAATCATCCACCTTATTATCGGCGAGCGAAAAGTGAGTGCATCGTTTTCAATGGCAATGCGGAGGTAAAAGATAATGGACCTGATGCTCCACTTTATTTCTATTTCACGCTTGTGTGGGTGGATGAAGAGAGGGTGAGATGTGAGGCAGAGGAAGAGGAGGAGGGGAGGGAAAGAGCGAGTGTGTGGAGAGAGTGGATTAGGTAAGGGTGAGTGAAAGTGTTGGTGAGATATATTAAAAGAGAGAGGGAGAGAGAGAGAGAGAGAGAGAGAGAGAGAGAGAGAGAGAGAGAGAGAGAGAGAGAGAGAGAGAGAGAGAGAGAGAGAGAGAGAGAGAGAGAGAGAGAGAGAGAGAGAGAGAGAGAGAGAGAAACAAAACGCACAGACAGCATAACAGACATTCAAACAGACAGATAGGAGGATGCAGACAGATACAGACATATAGTTCAAATGTTCTACTACTTACATACCGTTCAACATACACACACATACATACATACATACTTATCAAACCATCTACCTATCTACAGTCGTATATTTTTTTCATTCCTACATACATACTACCTACCTACCTATCTATCTATCTATCAACCTACATACTTACATACATACACACTCTGGGTCCGCTACACGTCTCTCCCTTGCGGGTATTATTTCTGGAGTTCAATTTGAGTTCGTTTTCTGAATCCTTAAATCCTATGAGACGCCTCGTAAAGCAAAGATTATACACACACCCTGGCGAGAGGCTGCGCGCGCACGTCCTTACTCACCCACTAAAACTCCTCCCTCTTATTTTTGCTCCAACTTTCACTTAGATACATATACCGCCCAAGTTTTATGTGTGTATGATAAAATAGTTTTCCGATCGTCACCTAAAAAGACTAACGTGACACGGCGCCGGGAACGAGCCAGAGCTATAAAAATATTTTGTAAAACTCCACGGCCATAACGCGCCACGTTTCAGTAACTCTGATGGCCCGCTGTCAATCTTTCTCTTCCTCCTTTACATTATTATCACTCTTCTTATTTTTCTTCTTCTTTACTTTTCATCCTTATGTCTACTCTTCCTCTTCTTCTTTTACTTCCTATAATTCGTATACCTTTTCCCTTATTCTTATTTTTTTCACTTTTCAACCTTTAATTACGCTATTTCAAAATCTTTTTAGTAATAATGATAGTTCTACTTCTCCTCCCCCTCTCCCTCCTTTACGTGATGGCCACGCGAGCCTGAGTCTGAGTATTGAAACTCTTCGCCGACGAAGGTAGAGGTTAGGGTTATTTTGGCGCCTCGGGGGCGCCAATACAATCGTCTTCACGCCGCCAGCATGACGCTCGGCGGGCCTGGGATCGGCGAGGAGACACTTGGGCCGGCAGGCCGGGCTGTGCCGTGACCAAACACCGCTGGCCGACGGGGTTTTCTTTTAATTATAGAAATCAGCTTGAAATTTATTGAACTTACGAGTGTTGCTGCTATTAGTATTTACTTCATTATAATTATTATTCGTATCGTTATCATTAGTTATCAAATTTTGATATTATTATTATTATTATTATTATTATTATTATTATTATTATTATTATTATTATTATTATTATTACTATTATTACTATTATTACTATTGTTGTTACTATTGTTGTTATTATTATTATTATTATTATTATTATTATTATTATTATTATTATTATTATTATTATCATTATTATAACTAATTGAAATTATCATTATTGTATTTATGATCAGGCATTATCACTTGCATTACTTCTATATTATTATTATTATTATTATTATTATTATTATTATTATTATTATTATTATTATTATTATTATTATTTTTGTCATTATCATGATTATCTTCAACATCATTACTATCATTAACGCTGCAGCAGCCGTTCGCCTTCCTTTCCTCAGAAGTCTTGTCGCCTCGCCGGAGTGAGACAAAAATGAGTTAAGGGAAAAGAAGGTCCCGAAATAGCTCACAAACCCGTCAAAGGAAAAGACAGCCACAAAACCGCTAATTGCCTCACTCAGCAACAACAGCAACAAAACATTCATTAAAAAAATAAATCCCTGCAGGCGGGCGAAGATGCCAGTGTTTGCGGGTGCCCGGGATACGCGTGGCTCATCCCTGCGGTGCCGTATTGAGTCCTACACGCCAGTGAGTGGTTTAGAATGACTCCCGATCGAGCCATTATATACCCATTACATCGGTCCGCTCGTGAGCCACCAATACCACCACCACCACCACTACCACCACCACCATCACCACTACCAACCCCACCACCTTACGCCATGACCCCGATGGAACGGACGACTGTGAGCAAGGATCGATGCACCATAAAAATAAATAAAGGAATCGCACACTTGCGAAAACAAGAGATACAAACAAGAGATACAAAGAGATACAATAATTTCAAAATACGCCCAGCTTTTGAAACTTCAAGGGATGAGAAAAAAAATGCCGATAAAAATGTAGGGACGCATTGTGAACAAGGATCAGAACTCCCTCTCGACAATGAAAAAGATAATTAGGAATAAAAACTCATGCAAGTAAAGAAAAGGCAACTACGTATAATTCAAAACATGCTAGTGATCTGAAACGTCTACGCGGTGATGAAAGAATTTTAAACCAACTATAATGAGGGAATAAGCAATATAAAAGACAATAGTAGAGGCAGAATTAACAAAAGATGAGTAATATAAAAACACTGTCGATTAATAACAAGTAACATAACAAAGGAAAAATAATTATCAGAAAACCTAAAAACAAGATTAAAAAAAAATAGACGTATCAAGCTTGCCATCAGCATTAACACACCCAACACAGACAGGAACACACTGACAGGGAACAAACACACGAAGCGCAGGTGATCCGCAGCGTCCCTACAGCAGTACTCCCTTTAAATTGCAGCGCGCCCCGTCCAACTACTCAGCCGCCCTTCCACACAGCTCAATAAAAAGACACAACGCTACAGTGAGAAACGGCACGAATAACAGCGTAGGTGTAGCTATATATAAAGAGCTATGGATGTAAAGGGGAGTGTGGCGTTGGTGAAAGGGTGGAACCTGAGCTATGGCATGACGAGAAATGCTGCAGCGTGGATATGGAGAGAATGAAACCACCGCAATACCGTTAAAGAAGAAGCGATCGTGCAGGTGAGTGGAAAAGGGGTGGAAGAGATTGAAGCTTATCCATACTATTGGGCGGAAAAGAGAAGTTGCCATTATTACTTAAACGATGATGGAATTGATGAAAAAGATGAGGAAAATGCGAATAAGAAAAAAAATGCAGAGAAAAAATAAATAAATACTAAAAGAAAAACTAAAAGCAGAAGAAAAGTGGGAGTATATATAATATAAAAAGTAAAGTTCAAAGGAAAAAAATAAGCGTTAGGAAGTAACAGAAGAAAAAAGGGAAGCGGAGAAGGATGACAAGCCATCAGTTACTGAAACGTGGCATGGTGGGAGCGTAGAGTTTCACAAAATATTTCCAAATCCCTAGAGTGTTCCCGGTGTCGTGTCGCTTTTATCTTTTCACCCAGTCATTATCAGTTGCCTTTTTCCCTGCCTTTACATATAGAAATAACCATTCTCATACAATTTCAAGCTTTCGTACCCTTCCCCGCTTTTCCCAGCTCAGGATTCCCTACGGCGCCTGGGTAAACATTGCCAATAATGAGCAGCAATAAGTATTTGCGTAATATGCAAATGGAAGCGAGAGAGTGACCATCCCCTGATCGCGCCAGGTGTGTCGAGGCCCAACTATCAGCAATAACTGTGCGTCCGCCATTATTACCTGTCACGATGATCGGCTTAATTAGTAACACCGAGGTAACAGCGTCAGGTAAGACCCAATTCCGTGCAACGGAGAAATATTGCACCAGAGCAGAAGAGCAGGAGAAGGAGGGGGGAGAGAGAGAGAGAGAGAGAGAGAGAGAGAGAGAGAGAGAGAGAGAGAGAGAGAGAGAGAGAGAGAGAGAGAGAGAGAGAGAGAGAGAGAGAGAGAGAGAGAGAGAGAGAGAGAGAGAGAGAGAATGAAGATCCCTAAAGTCCTAAGCCGGGGTAGAAAATAAAACTGAAAATATATACTCCACTACTGAACGGACTAACGCCTTACCGCTTACTGACTCCATCGAGATAAATTGTTTCATGAATATTTTACAATCACGGCGCCTCTGAGAGAAATATATATAACGCCACTCTTCGCAGCACGTGCCGGGGGGGAAAAGAGGCTTGTGAGTACTACCCGAGATTGTCTACTGAATCGGGTGGTTCCTCTTCAGTAATTCTAAACAAGTTCTCAGTAAAATTAAGCAAGTTTTCAGTAAAAATTAAAATGTTCTCAGTAATATTAAGCAATTTATCAGTAGAATCAAACAAGTTCTCAGTAATATTAAACAAGGTCTCGCCTCAGGAAAATCAAACAAGTTCTCAGTGAATTCAAACAAGTCATCAATATAAACTTAAAACAAGTTCTCAGTAAAAGTAAGCAAGTTCTTCGTAAAATCAAACAAGTTCTTAGTAAAATTATAAAACTGTTCAGTAAATCCAAACAAGTTATCGGTAAAATCAAACACGTTCTCAGTAAAATCAAACCTGCTCTCAATATAAGCAAGAAGTTTCTCCGATAAAAGCATAAAGACTCCGAAATAAACACAAATGGTTCTCCATCACAGATACAAACAGATACAAAACAAACACATACAAACACACACAAACACATACACACCCCAATAGATACATACATACAAACATAGAGAAAACAGGAGCCGATGATAACTCGCGAGGAAAACCAATAATAAAAAGTAATAAATAAAAAACGATAAAAAAACGCCAATAAACAAGACCCATAACAATAACGCGACGGATCCACTCGGACGGGAACAGGCGAGCAACAAAGACGCTCCCGAAGCTCCTCATCCCGAAGACTTTAACAACATTCAATTAATCTCGACTGACGTTTTCTCGACGGGAAATAAATGAGTCTGGCCTCGTAACCTGATTTCCACCTTCCCAACGCCCCTGTTCAGCTGCCAGACGAGAGAAAATCATCCGCGTGAGCTTCTGATTTTTACGCATCAGACTTAATCTGCGCGGCATTATTCACAAAAACCGAGCGACTTTTTCTTCGTGTGTAAGGAAAATCGTAAAGGGATTATCGACGTATGAATATTGAATGAGAGAGAGACAGGATGACTTTATAATGCAAGGAAATGAAGGAAAAATAAGAAACGACTGAAAATTACCAACAAAACAAACGGATTTTTCACGCCGAAAATAATATCTTTACCTCAACTTCAGAATTAGCTTACAATTAACTGAGCTTTGGCCCTTAACTTTACAATATGACGCAGTATAACAGTTCTACCTCCCTCCCTCTCCTTACGCAGACACAATACAATCTACGGCGAACAGAGGTGCAAGATTCTATTAATTAAACCTGTCCGCTTACGTCAGGGGGAGGCGGGTCTTGGGATAGTCTCTCGCCGTCCATCCAGCCTTTCCAGTCCCTCTATCGTAAGGCAATTGTCGTGTTTTCAGAGTGACTCGATGGATACTCCCCTCATGCGCCTCTATATCCATGCATATCATTGGCTGACGTAAGGGATATAGGGTTTTCAATCTCCCCCTTTCCTATACATATGGTTGATCAGAGTTCGAGGGGAAAAACATTGAGATTTGTGATGGATGAGTGGGAGGAGGCAAAGGAGAACAGTAGGAAGAGCAGTGGTTTTGCCGATCATGTTTACTGAAGCTCCTCTCCCCTTCCCTATGCATACGGTTGTTGGGCGTCTGAGGGAGAGAGCATTAAGGTTTGTGATGGCTGAGTGGGAGGAGGAACAGGGGAACGAACAGCAGAAAAAGAAGTGTTTTGCCAATCATGCTGGTAGGAAATTAGTTTTCTCCATAAAGTAATTACCAAAGGACTTTATATTGGTGTTGTATAAGGTTAGTGAGCATCCAAGGAAAATAATATTGAATTTGGTAATGGTTGAGTGTAAAAAGACAAAGTAGAGTGCAGAAAGAGGTGTTTTGGCGATATATTTATACCAAAGAAAGCATATTCGAAAACAACACACGCACAAACCAAAACAGAGAAACCTAAAAATAAAACCACAAACCAAAAAGCGGAAAAAAAACGAGGAAAAAATTGACGATACGAACCCTTTCCGATAACAACACCCGCGTAATCCTTCCCCATACGAAGAAACCAGGCAAACCAATGACAACAGATACCATTCAAAAAGCTGCTACAAATAAGAGAGATCAAACCTCGCTCCCCACACACCCGAACAGCAGGCAGGCAGAGAGGCAGGCGGGCGGGATGCATTGGGAGTAATAGGAGAGTCCCTTGTTCCCGTTGTATTGTTTGGAAGTGTGAGTGGCTGCGAACTGGCCATCGAGGGACAAAATAGTTCCCGTCCCTTGCTTCGATCAGCCGTCCATCTACCCGGCCGTGAGTGGCAGTCAGTGGATGAGATGAACTGGGTGATTTTGCTCCCACTGCCGTACATCCAATTCCTGCTGCTTCTCTTCCCTTGTCACTCATCCGTCTGTTATTGCTGTTTCTCTGTATCTATCCTTCTATCTATCTATCTGTCCATCTGTCTGTCAACCTTGCTCTTATCGGATTTCAAGATAGCAATGTACCAAGCTCTCTACTACATTCAGTTCCTACTTCTCCATTCCTCTTGTTATCCAACCTTCTGTTATTGTCTCTCTCTCCATCTATCTATCTGTCTATATCTATCTATCTCTCTCTCTTATCGTATTTCAAGCTAGCAATGTACAAAGCTCTCATCTACATCCTATACTTGCTCCTCCACTCCCCTCTTTACTCATCCTTCGACTTCTGTGCCTCTCTACATCTATCTATCCATCCATCAATATCTATCTCTTCTATCGTATTTCAAATCTGCACTGCGCAAAGTTAACTGGGAACGTTATTGTTGTCGTTTTTCTTTGGCGCATACATTTATAGGTGGAGAGAATTAAAATGTTTCCGAAGCGAGTATTTGTAGCGTAAAAAAATGTGGTTGAAAAAAGTGGTTGAAATTCATACGCGCCGTGTTTGCTTTCATGATCCTTTCAATAAATGTATTTCCACACTGCGTTGCCTTTTTTTGCAGTTCGTGTCAGCGGGAGGCACACACACACACACACACACACACACACACACACACACACACACACACACACACACACACACACACACACACACACACACACACATTCTCTCCCCACCCCCCCCTCTTCTGCCCTCACCCTCCCACACACAGCTTTACGTTCGAAATGGAAAGGGGGGGAAGGAGAAGGAGGAGGAGGAGGAAGAGAAGGGGAGAGGAGAGGAGGTTTTGAACTTTTTCATTACATTTAACGAACCTTTCACGCATTGCACAGTCGCCAGAAGAAATTTACGAAGCTATTTACTTTGTCTCGCACGTGAGGAAACATGCAAATGACCGAGACAAGCATTTTTAACGGCTGCATAACGAATGTGACTGCAATGCTAACGAGAGACACAACATTTACAGGAGAGGGAGAAAAGAGCAAAGAGAGAGAGAGAGAGAGAGAGAGAGAGAGAGAGAGAGAGAGAGAGAGAGAGAGAGAGAGAGAGAGAGAGAGAGAGAGAGAGAGAGAGAGAGAGAGAGAGAGAGAGAGAGAGAGAGAGAGAGAGAGAGAGAGAGAGAGAGAGAGAGAGAGAGAGACAGACACACACAGACAGAGAAACAGGAAGGGGAGGCAGACAGGAAGGGACATTTAAAACAGCCTTCATCCCTGCACGTCCCACCTTTTTCAACCTACACCTGTAAGGGATTACGAGGCTCAGGTGTAACACAGGTAGGCTAGGCGGCCCCCATCCATCCATCAGCCCTCTGTTCCTTCCCCCGCGCGGCCCATCAATCTGTATTATCGGCAGCCATACTCTTCCTCTACGCCGCTAATCCTTCTCCATCACGGTCTTCGGCCTGGGTCTCACTGCAGCTTATCGGGAAGGCTCGATTGCTAGCGCCCTTCCCCTTCCCTTCATTCTCTGTCTCTTTCTCCATCTCTATGTTTCTCTCTCCCTCCCTCCCTCGCTCGATCCCCCTCGCTCACTCGCTTCCTTCCTTTCCTTCCTTCTCCTCTCTCCTGTGTATGTTTGTTTATTAATTCATCTACTAATTTTGTTTTACTCTTCCATGTTGTCTCGTATTTGCTTTTCCTAATTAATTTCCTTTTCATTCCATTACATTTTTTTCTTATTATCCACTTCAGCGATTTCCTCTTTCGCGTTCCTCATATTCGCGATTTTCTGCATTATATTAATTGCATTCAACGAACCTCTCACGCATTATTAATTCATTTACTTGTTAGATCTCTTTCTTGATATCGCTTGCTTTCCTAATTGGGAAGGCAGCGGCAGAGTGCTTAGCGTGCGGCGCCGCGTCAAGCCCCGCGACAAGCTGTGATTTTTCACTCACCGCCGAGTGGCCTAAGACTACCCACACGCTGTCCTGAAAATCACTATCAACCCGGACTCTAGAGTCTCTCTAAATGAGAGGATCAAGATGAGCCCCGGAAGGCAACATAAGTCAGGCAAGATGGCGCCACAATAAACATTTGTCTGCGCCATAACGGGCTGGGGTCAACCATCAGGCCCCACCAAGAATGCCTACCGGCGCCATAGGCAGAAACAACACAAAAATATTTTTAAACATTTTTTTTTTTTCAGATTATTCACTTTAGCGATTTTCCCACCGGCGTTGTTCTCCATATTCGCAACTTTCGGAATCATATTTGTTCTTTTCTTGTTTTCCTCCACTTCCTGCTGTGTCACTTTCAACCCGTTCCACACTTCAGGTATTACTAATTTTATTTACATTACACGATATTTTTTTCTTCTGTCCACTTCAGCTATTTCCTCTTCCGCGTTGTTCTCCATACTCGCGATTTTCTGTATTATTTTGGTTCATTTTTGTGTTCCCCCTTCCCTTTCCCTTCGCCCCGTTCAACACATCTGGTATTTCCCCGCTCGTGTTAGTCTCCGTATTCACGAGTTCCATTCCCGCGCGTCGTTTTTCATATTCGCGTTTCCTCATTTTTGCGCTTGGGTTCCGTCATTTCCTATTTCGCGCGGTTTTTTTCCGTATTCGCTTCCGTGATTCCCCGCGTTAGCTTGTTCTCCAATTACGCAACTTCCCTTTAACACATTTTCTCCGTCAATATGATTTCCTCTTTTTTGCCCTGTTTGTCTTTCCACCGAGCTCCCGTTTTTTTTTTTTTTCCGAGCGAAGAGCAGACGGAATTGAGATGAATGTTCGGGTATAACTTTCCCTGCCTCACATATAAGCTGAAACGGTGAATGTGGAATAGGTAATGAAAACTTTTATTATCCGCCCTCCCTTATGTCTTTTATCCTTTATTAGTAAGCGGAACAGGAAATGAATGGAAGAAGGGAGAGAGAGGGAAGGGTGAGAGATATGAAGATTTATGTAATCCATCCCTTGCCTCAATACGTAGTATAGTAACCCAACGCATATTCTTAAATGCGGATGTATAAAATATAACAAAAATGATCAGAGTGGAACGGGGAACGGAGCAAGCAACGGAGAGAGGGAAAGAGAAAGGAAGAAAGGTAGAAAAAGGTGAGGAATAGGAAGAGAGATAGGGAACAGGAGATGCAACTATTATGAGAGACAGAGGATGGAGGAAGAGCAAGTGAAAGGGATGTAGAAAGGATGAAAAGGGGAAGGGTATAGGCTGACGGGGAGATAAGGAAAGATGCGGGAGAGGAAAGGAATGAAAGGGAACGGATATGAGCTGCAGGGAGGCAGGTAAAAGTGGTGAATAGGGAAGGAAGCAAGGAGAAAAGGTAGGTATTGACTGATGGGGAGGTAGGAAAAGATGGGAAGAGAGGGAAGCAGGGAAAAAGGGGGAGGATATGAGCTTCGGGGAGGTAGGGAAAGATGGCAGTAGGGAAGGAAGGAAATGGGTTGGTGGGGAGATAGAGAAAGGTACGGGAGAGGGAAGTAGGGAAAAGGGGGAGGATATGAGCTGCGGGGAGACAGGGAAAGGTAGGCAGTGGGGAGGGAATGAAGGAAGGAAAGGGGGTGGGTGTGAGCTGGTGGGAGAGGGAAGCAGAGAAAAGGCGAGGGAGGTAGGGAAAGGCAGGCAGTGGGGAGGGATGAAGGGAGGGAAAGGGTAGGGTATTGTGAGGAGGGAGGAGGGGGTAACGGTTTCCTGGAGCCGTGCGCTAGTTGGGCTGAGTCAACAAGAAGGGTGTCGAGTGTTCTCAGCGAAGCAATCATTACAGTCAGGTGTGAAAGAAAAAGGTGAGTCAAGCGCTTTGGGTTGCCTCTGAGCCTGGCCGTCAAAGGCATCCCGTCACTCAAAAAAACGGCGGGAGGGGGAAAATTATTAAAAAGATTGCAGAGAAAGACTTGAGAAGAGAAGCGAGGAAAAAAAAACGTCGAAAAGTTTGCTGCAAAAATAGAAAATAAATTGTGTTGAAGTGGTTCGGGCCAAAAGAGTTCAGGAAAATGAATTGAAAAGTTGACAGGAGGGAGGAAAAGATGGAAAAATAATTATTGTCGGACTGCAAAAAAAAAAAAAACAGAAAAAGTAATTTAAAAGGTTAAGGTTAGGGAGGGAAAGAGAGAGAGATGTCTGAAAAATGTATTACGTTGAAAATTATGTGTGAAAATTTACGCGTTTGCCATGAAAAAAAAAGAGATTAGAGAAGAATTGGAGAAGAGAAAAAAAAGAGAAGAGGGACAAAAAGAAGAGTAGAGAAAAGAGAAGAGTAGAGTAAAGAAGAGAAAGAGAAAAGAGAAGGAGGAGAAGAAAAGAGAAGAGGGGAAGAGAATAAAGGGGAAAAGAAGAAAGAAAAGAAAAAAAGAGAAAAGGAGAGAAAAGAGAGAAGAAAACAAGAGAACAGAAAAGAGAAGAGAAAAAAAGAGGAAAAACGAAAAAAAGAGTAGAGAACTAAAAGAAATTAAATTTAAAAGAGAAAAATCAAACTCCAACATTATTTACATTTTATTTCCATTTTTCTTATATATTTTGTGTATATTAGGAACACTATTTTTTCTCTCCCTTCCATCTCTCCGTTTTCACTGTTCTAGGAATTATTTTTTTGTCTCCAGGATTAAGTAAGGATTGAAGGACTCTGCATCCAATTTTTTGCGTAAATCTGATTGGCGTATCCTTCCCCTTTCAATTCCTCTCTCTCCTCCACTTCCTCCTATTGTTACTCCTCCTCCTCCTCTTTCTCTTCCTTTTCTATCTCAGGTTTATATTCCTCATCTTATTTCTTCTCGTCTTTCCATTCCTCTATCTCCTTTTCCTATTATTTCTTCCTTATCTTTCTCCTGCTCCTCCTCTTCCTTCTTTTTTTTCTTCTTCCTCATCCTTCTCTCCCTCTTTCTCTTCCTCCTCCTCAGATTCCTATTTCTAAACTTCATCTTATTTCTTCTCGTCTTTCCATTCCTCTATCTCCCTTCCCCATAATTTCTCCCTATCTTCTTCCAGCTGTTCCTCTTCCTCCTCCTCTTTTTTCCCCCGCCTCAAAATCCTATCTCAGAGCTTAATCATATATCTCTTTCTCGTCCCATTCCCTTTCCATTCATTCTGATCTTCACATTATATTCCCTCCCCCACTACCACCACTACCTCCTCCTCCTCCTCCAGTACACCAATCTTCCCTGTCTTCCTTCTACTCTACCCACTTCCTTCCAACTTTTTCCTTATCAGTAAAAGGTTGCGGCGACTCAAAGTTTTTTTTTAGCGTCTTTCTTCCTCTTCCTGCTCCTCCTCCTTTGCCTCTCTCTCTCTCTCTCTCTCTCTCTCTCTCTCTCTCCTTCCTCCTTCATCCCTCGCAGCTTCCCGAAATAATCTCCTGGCGACCTGTTTTCTGCTTAGTCCTTCGTATTCCTTCCTTCCTTCCTTCCTTCTTTTACGTCCTGTTCGCTCCACGTTCCAATTCATCGATGCATTAAACTCAAGTTGCTATTCGTCACATTTCTTTTAAGGTGTGTGTGTGTGTGTGTGTGTGTGTGTGTGTGTGTGTGTGTGTGTGTGTGTGTGTGTGTGTGTGTGTGCGTGTTTCCCTTCCCCTCTGTATTTCTATTTTCAGTTTTTCTTGTCGGTCTTACACTGTGTCTTTCTGTCTGTCTGTCCTCTCGCGTGTCCCTTACTCTTTTCCCTCTTCCTCTCTTTCTCATTCTCTCTCTCTCCCTCTCTCTCCCTCTCTCTAGCACATCCTCCTTAACTTTCACACCGTTTTCTATGTTCTCTCGCATCCCAGAATGAGTCACCTTCCTCCTCGCTTTCTTCCTTTCCAACCCATCCCGTCAGTTCCCTTTGTTTTCCTCCCCTCCTTTTTTTCCCCTCAAAACTAAAGGGAGGGTCATTAAGGGCATTCTTCTACCTTGCCTTCTCACAGTCTCTCCCTTCTCGACTTCCCTCCTCCTCCTCCTCTTCTTCCTCTCCTCCTCCTCTCCCACCTAAGAGGCAGCAATTAACAGGTCCCCTCCCAGGCTCCTCCACCATCACGCGAGGTAGAAGAGAAGTAGCTTTAATTCCTCGCCAGCCCGGAGGTAGACGCGTGTAGGTACTTCGTTTTATTTACCTGTCGTTAGTGCTTTTACGGCTTTCTTTCAAGGAGGAATGCCTGAAGTAAACGTAGTAAAAACGCCGGCCAAAAAACGATAAGAAGGCGAAGGAATACGTTGTCAGTTTCGTTCCAAAGTTGTCCTGCTCTCGTTCAAAAATTCGTAAGGTAATATTGGGGAGGGCAGAGTCTTGATATATGAAGATTTAAGGGGAAAGATGCCCGCCAAAATACTTGCTTGCTGTTTGTCCCTAAAATGATAAGAAGGCGAAGGAATACGTTGTCAGTTTCGTTCCAAAGTTGTCCTGCCCTCGTTCAAAGGTTCCTCAAGTAATACTGGGGAGGGCAGAGTCTTGATATATGAAGGCTTAAGGGGAAAGACGTCCTCCCAAATACTTGCTTGCTATCCCTAAAATGCTAAGAAGAGGGCGAAGGAAAGGTTGTCAGTCTCGTTCCAAAGTTGTCCTGCCCTCGTTCAAAGGTTCCTCAAGTAATACTGGGGAGGGCAGAGTCTTGATATATGAAGGCTTAAGGGGAAAGACGCCCTCCCAAATACTTGCTTGCTATCCCTAAAATGCTAAGAAGAGGGCGAAGGAAAGGTTGTCAGTCTCGTTCCAAAGTTGTCCTACCCTCGTTCAAAGGTTCCTAAAATAATACTGGGGAGGGCAGAGTCTTGATATATGAAGGCTTAAGGGGAAAGACGCCCTCCCAAATACTTGCTTGCTATCCCTAAAATGCTAAGAAGAGGGCGAAGGAAAGGTTGTCAGTCTCGTTCCAAAGTTGTCCTGCCCTCGTTCAAAGGTTCGTAAAGTAATACCGGAAAGTGCAGTCTTGAAATATGAAGGCTTAAGGGGAAAGACGCCCTCCCAAATGCTTGCTTGCTATCCCTAAAATGCTAAGAAGAGGGCGAAGGAAAGGTTGTCAGTCTCGTTCCAAAGTTGTCCTACCCTCGTTCAAAGGTTCGTAAAGTAATACTGGAAAGTGCAGTCTTGAAATATGAAGGTTTATTTTCCCATTTAAGGTATGAACGTTTCTACATCATTATTTCGCGTTCCAGTCCCAGAAAAGCCTCGTCGGAGTTCTTACTTAATTGCGTTCATCCTCTCGACTCCGGACATCCATCACGCGCATTTCATTACACGTACATTTACTTAGCCCGCTGCATTGCCCCACTTTAATCCTTTCCGCGCTATATATTTGCTCCTACGTTACATTTAATGCTCCACTAATTACAATATAGACCTTTCCTTGCAGTTACATCTACCTTTATTAAGTCAGCGTTGCACCCTCCTCGTTTTATCCCCACGAACTGTTTGTCTCCATTCCATTGCATTATGAAGCCGCGAATTTATGTTACGACTTCTACAACTGAGCGCCGAGAGGGCCATGAATCGACGGCCTGAACGGTGAATGGAAGCTTTGTGCGTTCAGCGAAGGGCGAGGCGGGAAGAGAGACACGAGAGGAAGCAGAACATAGATTAGGAAGAGCTATTAGGACAGTAGGTACGAAGAAGTAGATACGAAGAAGAAGGAAGATAGAAAGGAGTATAAGAAAGGTTTTTGTTTTTAGGGACAGTAGGTACGAAGAAGTAGATACGAAGAAGAAGGAAGATAGAAAGGAGTATAAGAAAGGTTTTTGTTTTTAGGGAAAGGCCGAGGCGGGAAGGGAAGCAGGACAGGAAGCAGAACAGAGGTTAAGAAGATCTATTAGGACAGTAGGTAGGTAGGTACGAGGAAAAAGGAAGATAGAAAAAAGTATAAGAAAGGTTTTTGTGTTTAGGGAAAGGTCGAGGCGGGAAGGGAAGCAGGACAGGAAGCAGAACACAGGTTAGAAAGAGCTATTAGGACAGTAGGTAGGTAGGTACGAGGAAGAAGGAAGACAGAGATGAGGCTTAGAAAGGTTTTAGGGTTTAGTGAAGGGGCGAGTCAGGAAGGAAGAGAGGCAGAGAGGCAGGAAGGGAGGCAGGTATAAGGGTGAGGAAGATCTTAATAGAGAAGGTAGGGGAATGGAAGTAGAAGGACAGTAAAGCATTTTATAATAAAGTCTTTTGGGTTTAGTGAAGGGACGAGGCAGCCAGGGAGAGAAGAAGGCAGGAAGGGAGGCAGGTATTAGGGCAACGAAGAGCTAAACAGAGGTAGGAGAGTAAAGCATTTTATAATAAAGTCTCTCTGGTTTAGTGAAGGGGCGAGCCAGGGAGGGAGGGAGGCAGCAGGAAGGCAGGAAGAGAGGCAGGAAGGGAGGCAGGTATTGAGGGTAAGAACTAAATAAGATGTTAGGCAGGTGCAAGGAAGTAGGAGAGAGTACAGCATTTCCTATTAAAGTCTTTCGTGTTTAGTGAAGATGTCAAGCAGATGGGGAAGCAGGAAGGAAAGCAGATAGAAAAATAAGAAAAAAACAAATACGTAGACAGTAGACGGGTGAAAGATGTAATAGGAAAGAGTAAAGCATCTTATAATAAAGTCTCGTGTTTTGTGAAGAGGTCAGGACGGGAAGGGTAGCGGGAACAAAGGTGAAGGAGAGATCTTTCAACACGGGGCGGGAAAGGGGACAGAGGAGGAAGGAGGAGGATGGCGCTGGAGGATAAAAAGGAAAGAGTCTTGTGCGTCCAGTGAAGTGGTGAGGCAGGAAGGGAGGCAGGAAGGGAGGCAGGAAAGAGAGAGTAGAGGAGTTCTATCTACGGAGGCAGGTAAGGGGAAGGAAAAAGATAGTAAAAGGGGAGAAATAGGTGAGAAAAGAGAGAGAGAGAGAGAGAGAGAGAGAGAGAGAGAGAGAGAGAGAGAGAGAGAGAGAGAGAGAGAGAGAGAGAGAGAGAGAGAGAGAGAGAGAGAGAGAGAGAGAGAGAGAGAGAGAGTAAAAGGGGAACAGGTGAGAAAAGAGAAAGAGGCGAGGAGAGCAAGTGAAACGGAGAGGAAAAAAAGTGAAGTAGGTTAGCGGACTGGAGAGCAACACGCGATAGGGAGGAAGGAAGACAGGTAAGGAGGAGAGGAAATAGCCCGCGAGAGGGAGGAAGACAGAGGAGGGAAGCATGGAGATAAAAACGGCAAGGCAAGGGAGAAATGGAGGGATGGAAACTCGCGCAGGATTAAGGAAGAAAAGAAGGAAGGAAAGAAAAGAGGGAAGAAAACAGAGGGGGGAAGCAAGAGGAGGAAAAAAATGGGAAGGAGGAAAAGGAGGAGGGAAATCAGCTCAACAAGGGAGGGAAGGAGAGGAAAAAGTCAAAGGAAGGGAGGGATGGAGGGAAGGAAACCAGCGACACATAAAAGAAGGAAGATAAGAAGGGAGGAAGGAAGGAGGAAAGGAGGGAAATCAGGTCTACAAGGGAAGGAAGGAGAGGAAAAAGGTAAATGAAGGGAAGGATGGAGGGAAGGAAACCAGCGAGGCATTAAGGAAGGAAGATAAGAAAGAAGGAAGGAAGGAGGAAAGGAGGGAAATCAGGACTACAAGGGAGGGAAAGAACAAGGGAAGGAAGGAAACCAGCCCACAGAGAAGGAGGACAAGGAGAGAAAAAAAGATAAAGGAAGGCAGAGATGGAGGAGATAAAAAAACCGTGAGACAATGAGGAAGGAAGGAGGAAAAAAGGTAAGGAGGGAAATCAGGTCTACAAGGGAAGGAAGGAGGGAAAGAGCCCTGTGATTAGGCCTTAATAAGAAATTTGAAGCGTTTAGTCTCGGAGCCTCGCACAACTAGCCGGGTGATTAGGCGCGTAAAGAACACAATTTTCACCTATTACCAAAATGAGAATGAGGAGGAGGGTGGAAACGAGGCTGAAAATGAGAACCGAGTGACTAAATGACCTGAATCCTGATAGCCAAGATTCTTATTGACTTGTCGGCGAATGAAAGAATAGAAGAGCCAATTTTTAAACTCCTATTACGAAAACAAGAATGAGGATGAGACTGAAATCGAGGTTGAAAAAAAGATGGAGTGATTAAGTAACGAAAGACTCTCTGGAGATCCTCACAGACATCTCAGCTAAAAGAAGAAAATATAAAAACACGCAATTTAATCTATCGGGGAGGCGGTGGACGAGTGGTTGCCGTGCGGGCGTGGTGAGTCCGAAGACCTTGCGTGCACTATAGTGGAACCAAATTGTCGAGTCCGTTTTGGCGTTGGCTCCCGCGGGTCTATTTCTCCCCTCTGCTCTGCCTCACAGTCCTAACACCTATTATTTTTCCTCTCATATGTTACCTATAGCTTACATATGAGAGGAAGAGATAGGTGTTGGACCGTGTGGCAGAGCAGAGGGGAGGAAAGGACCCACGGGAGCCTACGCCAGACCGGCCTTGACATATCTGGAAGAGTTCGAGTCCCCACCGAAACACACTGATTTTCCAAGTCATCGCCGAGTGGAGGAAGATTACCCACATGCTGTCCAGATCTTCAATCAACCTTAACTTAAGCGATTTCGGTCAAGAAGAGCACCGGGGGGCAGCAAGGGCCTAGTAAGAGTTATACATCACGGCAGACACTATAAATAAAATTAACCTGCTCCAATAATGAGCTGGGGCCGTCTATAAGCCCCCTAAAGAATGCAGCATATAAAAAAATGGAAAGATGCTAAGAGTGGATATGAAGATAGAATGACTAAATAACCAAACATTATTGCCATGGAGATTCTTGGAGACTTCTCAGCTAAAAGAAAAATTAAGAAAACACAATTTCCATCTATCACGGGAAATGGAAATGAGGAAAAAGAATGAATTTGAGGTTAAAGATGACGGGGACGAATCAACAACAACATAACAAACAGCCCAGAGATTTTTGATAGCTCAGGTTTTCATAGACGGAAGAGACTTTCCAGCGAAGGCGAGGAAGGTTTAGAAATAAGAAAAGTCTGCAAACTCCCACTATAAATAACGCCGCGCTGAAGAAAAGACGATGATGAAGAGGAAAAAGTTAAGGTTCGCGAAGTAAATAACTCAGGATTTTAAAAGAGTGAAAAGGAGCGCGCGGGAAGGCGAATAAATGAAAGAGAAAAACACCGCCATGAAGGAGATAACTCAAAGGCTGAAGGCGAGAGGAGGAGGAGAAGGACAGGAAGAGAGAAAAGAGAGAAGAGAAGAGTCAACTTATAGTGGAAAAGAAGGGAAACGACTGAGAAGAGAAGAGCGGAGAAGAGAGCAAGCGTATGGAGAGAAGAGAAAAGACAGAGAAGAAAAGAGAAGAGTCAACTTATCATGGAGAGAAAAGACAGAAAAGAGAGAAAAGAGAAAAGACAAGAGAAGAGAGAAAAGAAGATAATCAACTTACCATTTCGCTCAGAGGTGCACGAAGGAGAGTGGAAAAGTGAAGGGAAATTAAATACGAAAGATAAAAATGATGAGGGTGATAAAGAAAAGGACACGAGGGAAAGAGAAAATGCGAGGAAAATTGAATTAAAAGATAAAAAAAGAGGGAGGAGGAGGATGAGGAAGATATGAAGAAAGGACAAGACGGTAAATGGAAAAGTGAAGGTAATTTAATGTCAAAAGGAAAAAAAGGAGGAGGAGGAGGAGGAGGAGGAGGAGGATGCTATGAGAAAATGGCACGTTAGAGAGTGGAAAATTTAAGGTAATTATAAAAGGAAGGAGAAAACGAAGAAAAAATGTCAAAAAAGTGAATGAAATGAAAACTAAAGAAAATTAAATAAAGGGAAAATATGGAGGAAGGGGAAAATGATACGAAGAACAGTGAAATGGAGAAAAAAAATTTATATATAAGGAAGGAAAACAAGAGAAAAATTATGGCACTAAAACTGGAGGAATACGTGAAGTGGAAAAATGAGGGAAATAGAATGAGGGAAAAAGGAAGGGGAAGATAAGAGGGAAGGAAAGAGAAAGTCATGACAAAAAAAAAGTGAAAAATAGAAAATAGAAAAAAGAAGGAAATCATTTAAGGGGAAAAAGAGGAAAAGATAAAACTAATACATAAAACAAATGGAGGAAAGTAGAACAATCTTATCACGGTCACACACAATCCAACACTCATTTCACACTTGCGGGGGGAGGGGGGATGCATGTGGGAAAGACAGGGAGGGGAGGGAGAGAGGGAGAAGAGAGGGAGGAGAAGGGAGAGGGAGGAGAAGGGAGAGGGGGAGAAGATAAAAGAGAAAAACGCAACGACACTAAGAGATGACCCCTCGACTTAATTTCCTGGAAGAGAATGAAAAGAAAGTGACTGTCTTGGAGGTCAAATATGCCTTCAAACATTTCCTACAAAGGGTTTTACGTCTCCTTACTTTCATTCTCACTCCTCCTCCTCCTCCTCCTCCTCCTCTGTCTGTGTTCTCTTCACCCTCCTCCTCCTCCTCCTCCTCCTCCTCTTGCTACCCAGAGCCCAAGGGAGAGAACGAGCTGGCGAGAAATTGTAAGAAGCAAGAATTACGAACAGCAAGGATTTCTTTCTGTCTTTTCCAGCGTCCATGAAAAAAAGAAGTCCCTGTAAAAGTCTGAGGCAATATGTTGATTCTGACAGCCGTGTTTGGGGTGGGTTGGGGGGGGAGGGGGTCCTTAGCGCCTCGACCCCTCCCTCCTCCCTCACTTCCCTATCCGTCGCCCGCATCCCTAATCCCTTTCCTTTTCCTCAAGTCAAGTAGTCATTGCGTAAATCAAGTGAAGTTGGCTCAGAATTCGATCAAAAGTTGGCTCAGAATCGAGGTCAAAGCAGGGAGGGGGAGGGAGTCAGATAAAACTGGGTCAAATTTGGGTTAGAATGAGGTCAAAGAAGAGTCCAACGTCGGGTCGTGAATCAGGTCGATTTGGGTCACGTCGGGGGAAAGTTAAGTCGGAGTCGTTGCATCAGAATTGGGTCAGACTGGTCGAAATTGGGTGAGACTGGTCGAAATTGGGTCAGACTGGTCGAAATTGGGTCAGAGTCGGGTCAGCACTTGGTCACTCAGATAAAACTGGGTCAAAAGAGGATCGGAATTGGGTCACAGTCGAATTAAAGTGACTCAGAGGAGGCTCAGAAATTGGGTCACGGCCGGATCAGAATAGGATCACACTCGAATCAAACTGGGTCACTCGGATCAAACTGGGTCATGGCCGAATCAGAATTGGGACACTCGGCTCAAGTCTAATTAAAAGTCAAGAGAGGTCGGGTCAACTTAAAAGAAGTAAAAAAAAAGAAGTAAAAAAAAACGGAGTAAAGAAGCCTACGAGATCAAGGGCGGGAGTAGTTAACGATGCACAGAGTAAACACGCTTTTAAAGGAGAGCCATGAAAGCAGCGTTAACTTTCTGATCCTCGAGTTGAATTTTGTTATCTTACGCCAAAGGAAGGAGGCCGAGGATGAGACCAGCAGAAAGCAAAAAGACCAAGGATAAAAGGAAATAAAAAATAATCGCAACACGCAACGAACGCAGAGTGAACGCAGAGAGAGGCCAAAGGAAGGAGGCCGAGGATGAGACCAGCAGAAAGAAAAAACACTAAGGATAAAAGCAAATAAAAAAAATCACATCACGCAACGAACGCAGAGTGAACGCAGATAAAGATACTGAAAATAATAATCAATTCTGGCTATCGATGCGTTTTGATAGATTATGAAAGATGCAAAGGAAATTAATCTAATGTATGGACGAATGATCACACAACACACATTCATGACATCTGAGAAAAGTGTAAGTATAAGATCTTGCATATACAGAGTCGCAAATTCAAGGAATATTTCACACACAAGAAAACGTTGAAGTCTAAACCGTAAAAGCACACACCTAACATCGTCTAATAATATTCAAAGTCGTCCACTACAGCTCTTGGTTAAACAGACGCTTTCAAGTGACATAAACTGCGTAAAAAAAGTGAGCATCAGGGCCACTATTTCCCCGCACGGCACTTTTTAAACTTTCCCGCAATTGAGCGCCAAAAGGGAGAGTCGTGCTGCTGAGGAGACAAGAGCTGAAATTTCACATTGGCGCTGACTTTATTACACGCGCGGCGCCCTCAGAATCACCGCCTCAAAGGGAATGAGTACCCGAGGCTGGCGTGTACTGGGAGTTAGCTGAATTACCCCTACCACCACCACCACCACCACCTCTACTACCACCGCTACCGCCCCCATCTCGGTCCCTACCACTGTCACTACCACGATCTGCAACACCGCCGCCGCTACCACCACCGCTATCGCCACCACCACCACCACCACCACCACCATTACAGCCACCACCACCACTACCACCGTCCACAATCTCCATCGTAACCACCACCACCCACCTCCACTGTATCACATTATCGGCGTAGCAAAAGGCTGATCATGCTTTGGAAGTTTAGAATAGTGGCATAAGACAACTTTGGCAGCATAGTCATGATCATTAATAAGTAAATGTTTCAGTCAGGACCATTAACACGAACAACAACAATTCCAACGACAGCAATAGTAATCACACTTCAACTACAGCCACGTCTACTACCACAAAAAAATTACTACTACTACTACTACTACTACTACTATTACTACAACTAATAATAATAATACTAACACTATCCTAACTTTCATTTTTTGCACCATCACCACCACCACCATCACCATCACCACTACCCCCACCATCACCATCACTGCCAAACATGTATTGCCAGCTCAGCGAAACTTCCTGTGTGACTTGTTGGAAGCACTGTTGCATGCACTCCTCACTCATTCCTCTGTGTTGACCGTATACACTTAGACATTAATGAGAGAGAGAGAGAGAGAGAGAGAGAGAGAGAGAGAGAGAGAGAGAGAGAGAGAGAGAGAGAGAGAGAGAGAGAGAGAGAGAGAGAGAAAAGCGAATATTATGCCATGAAATAGGAAAGAAAAACATAGGAAGGAGAACAAAGGGTTGGAATGAGATAGCGAGATGGAGGAAACAAATTAAGAGCAAGAGAGAGAGAGAGAGAGAGAGAGAGAGAGAGAGAGAGAGAGAGAGAGAGAGAGAGAAACACACATACACACACAAACACATACACACACACGCCGCACTCCCACACATATACGCCCATTCAACTCCCCGCCCCCCTTCCATCCCCCTCCCACCCACACATACACGTCGGCCCACGCCAAGGCTCCCCGCGAACACGGAAAACTAAGCTACAAAGGTGGAGCAACGGCGCGCAAAGTAGTGACGGCGAGGAGGGAAAACTGGTCCTTAAAGTGGCCTGAGCGAGGGGCGTACCGGTGTAATGGGCGGCGGCGCGGCGGCGGGCGGGGGCGGCGCGGTGCTGTGGAGGGGGTGCTGGGGGGTGGGGGGGGGTGATGGGCAGGTGTTTGCAGTGGCTCCTATGTTTGTGGAGGGAGGCGCTGCGGCAGTCATTTACCTCCTTTGCGCGCTGTTTAACTTTTTTTTTTTACTTTCGTGTTTTTCGTGGGGTTTTTTTTAGTATTTTGGGGGTTTTCGGATTCGTGTTGCTGCGGGTTTCCTGGTTTTATTTTTTGCTTGCTTCCGTGTTCGTTAGTTTCTTTTGTTTATTTATCTTTATTTTTGGATTCGTGTCGTGGGGTTTTTCTTTTCCATCCTTCCGTGTTCGTTTGTAGTCTGATATTTCTTTCTCTATCTTTTTTTTCTGTTTCTCTGTTTGTATCTTTCTCTGCCTCTCTCAGTTTTCGTCTGTGTCTGTCTCTGTCTTTCTCTGTCTCTCTGCTTCTCCTCCTTGTATTTCCTCTTTCTCCTGATCTTCCTCCTCCTCCATCTCCACTTTCTCCTCCTCGTGTTTCCCTCTCATCATCATCCTCAGCATCCTTCGTTTCCTGTTTTCTTTTCTATTATTTTTGCGTCTCCTCTTCCCACTCCTTCTCCAGGTTTCCTTCCTTCCTCTCTTTTTCCTCCAGTTCTTGCGCTGTCTCTCCCCAAGTCTTTCCATCTTTTTCCACCTCCGTTTCCACTTCCTCTAACTTTTATCCCTCTTTCTTTGTTCCTTTCTTTCCCTCTCGTTCTTACAGCATCTCTCACTACAAGTCTTTCTCCTTCATCCATTTCTACCTGTCGCTCCTTCCTCCTCTTCCTTCTATTACATTTTCTATCTCGTTTTCTATTATATCCATTTCCTCTCTTTCGCTCTCTTATACCATCTCCCTCTCTTATCCTTTTCTGCCTCTCACTCCTTCCTCTTCTTCCATCAACTATACTTTATATCTCATTCTCCTCTACATCTATCCTCTCTTCCATCAACTCCTATATGACACCGTTTACACCATCTCTAAGTCTTCATCTCTTATCCTTTTCTACGTTCCATTTCTTCCTCCTCTTTCTTCAACTAGGCTCCCTCCCTCATTATCTTCTGCATCCACTTTCTCTTCGTTTCCTCTCCTCCCCCAGCTCCTACGTGACACCGTTTAGAGCAGGCGGCCAGACGGGGAAAGCTGCGCTAGTGAGATTTCCCCTCGGCCCAAGCCTCCGCCGTCTCCAGAGCCGCTAAACATCCTCGGATTTAGATTGTCCGTCCGGACGTGGGAAGAAAAAGGGTATACACAGCAGGTTTCCACGCCGCAAAAGCAGAAAGCTGTTGGTTAGCGCTCGTCAGTCCCTCCTTTTAGTAGTTTGCCATTCTCTTTGTGCAGCGAGGAAAACAAATTATAAAAGCAAGAGCAAACTTCCCTCCCGGCCGGCCTGAAAGCATGCAGGTAAAACAGGTTAAAGAAACAAGTGAGCAGCTCCTGTAATCAGACTCGGACTCGGCTCGACTGACTGCAGCGGGAACGTGTTTAAGCGACACAAAGGAACGCATTCACGCCGCCGGGAATATGGCAAAGTTAATGGAGAGAGAGAGAGAGAGAGAGAGAGAGAGAGAGAGAGAGAGAGAGAGAGAGAGAGAGAGAGAGAGAGAGAGAGAGAGAGAGAGAGAGAGAGAGAGAGAGAGAGAGAGAGAGAGAGAGAGAGAGAGAGCGAGAGCGAGCGAGAGAGAGAGAGAGAGAGAGAGGGGAAGAGTGAGTAAACAGACACATGTCGAGTTTGAGATTTAATTAAAGGACCGAAAGTCACACACACAACACACATACGCACACGCACACGCACTCACACACACAAACACAAACAAACACACAGAATGACGGATGGTGGTGTTTTCCTTTTAACCTTTCAATCATACTAAATAAACATTCATATGGAACAGCAAAGCATCTAGCAAAGAATAAAAAGTAAGTATAATGCCGTAGCGGAAATTACAATATACGCGAGTCACCCCTGTGGACGGAAAATGAACGAATATATACTTTCAAAAATAAATATCACTCAGAATTACTCACTGCCTACGCTTTTGCATTATTTTATCAATTTTCTGGTTATGCAAGTTTTCATATTTCCAGCAAGTCATCGAGCACAAAAACACTACAGAAGAAGGAATGAGCTAAGAATAAGTATTTTGACCACTTCCCCACCTACTCTAGAAATAGTTATCCACCTATCCATCCACCTCAAGAAACGTTTATCCATCTACCCACCCTCAAGAAAACGTTTGCCCACCTACCCATCATATCTAAGAATAAACGTTTCCCGCACCCCCCCACTCAGTCAACAGGAGAAATACACGTTTGCCCACCTACCCTCCCACCACAAGGATAATTTACCCACCTATCCACCTTCAGGAAAACGTTTGCCCACCTACCCATCATATCTAAGAATAAACGTTTCCCGCACCCCCCCACTCAGTCAACAGGAGAAATACACGTTTGCCCACCTACCCTCCCACCACAAGGATCATTTACCCACCTATCCACCCTCAGGAAAACGTTTACCCACCTACCCATCATATCAAAGAATAAACATTTCCCGCACCTCCCCATTCACTCAACAGGAGGAATACACGTTTGCCCGCCTACCCTCCAACCACAAGGAACATTTACCCACCTATCCAACCTCAGGAAAACGTTTACCCACCTATTTTCCCACCTATCCATCCACCCTCAAGGAAACGTTTACCCACCTCAAAGAATAAGCGTTTCCCCACTCAGTCACGAGGAGAAATACACATTTGTCCACCTTTCCCAGCCAGCAAACGAGCCTCTCACTCCGCCACGCCACAAATGCTGCTAGGCGGAGCGAGGTCACGTCAGGAGCGGCAAGAGAAAAACATCGGGAAATAAAAATGTTGAATTCAGCAGAAAACGTTTTCGAGACAACGTGCGCCAAATAAAAATAAAAAAAGGAGTATGTAAATTAAACGTTTAACTCCGACTCCGAAAACAGTTTGAGACTTTGAGAATGAAATGCCTCGTGTTGCTGCAGTTCGTTAGGAGAATATTAATGATGATAATTTGGGAAGCTGGGTAGTAGTAGTAGTAGTAGCAGTAGTAGTAGTAGTAGTAGAGATAGCAGTAATAATAGTGGAGTTCCGGCTTCTCTTTTTCTTCTCTTTTTTTCTCTTATTTACGGCCGGACGCAGCGGAGCGGTCCCACTATCATATTCAAGTTAACAGGAAAAATAATGCGAGTGTGTTCAGTCTCGAGAAACGCAATTAAACCCGCGAGACATTGCATTAAGATAAGATTCTAAGCTGAAGGATACTTATTCAGGAACCTTGTCTTTGTCGAGAGAGAGAGCGAGAGGGAGAGAGGAGGAGCAAGAGGAGGAACTCACCCTTCAAAGACCATCACTCCACGTACTCTAGAAACCACTCCTAACTTCTCCTCCTCCTCCTCCTCTTCCTTGTCCCACTCCTCCTTTACTCCCTTCATATTAATCCTCAAGCCCCCATTGCCATCCAGGCCGTGTATCTATATTTTCCGGCTGGCTACATTATCACGTACATCAATAACAGGGCTACAAAGGACGCGTAGAGCTGGAGATAATGGAACTGGATGCTGCTGAGGATATCGTTCTGTATGCGGAGAGCGTTTCAATGCCCCCACCCACCACTGACTCCCTGCCTTCTTCCCTCCCTTCCCGCTGGCTTCTTCTTCTTCTCGTTCTCCTCCTCCTCCTCCTCCTCTCCCTCGTCGCCCTTCTCTCCTCTCCTCTTCTGACTCAGACTCCTCTTCCTCCTATATCACGCTCCTCCTTCCGCCTACTCTTCCTCTTATTATAATTCCCCCCCTCTTCCTCCTCCTCCTCCTCCTCTTATATTCCCCTTATCTGGCTTCTCCTCCTCCTCCTCCTCCTCCTCCTCCTCCTACACATATACTTTCCTTCTCCGTCGCCTCTTCCTCCTCCTCCTCCTCCTCCTCCTCCTCCTCCTCCTCCTGCTACTACTGGTCTATATTTTTTTCCTTCTCTCTCCTCACGTCTCTTGCTCCTCCTCCTCCTCCTCCTCCTCCTCCTCCTCCTCCTCCTCCTCCTCCTCCTCCTCCTCGCCTCTATTTTTACTTTCTATTTGCCGTGTTTTTTTAGTGTCTTTCTTGAACGTTTTTCGTGAGATGAGGGTTCAGGAAGGGAGTTAAAATATATCCCTCCCTGCTCTCCCTCTCCTTCTCCCTCTCTCTCCCTTTCCTCCTTATCTCTCCCTTTCTCTCTCTCTCTCTCCCTCTTTCTCTCAGCATCCCAATCGTCAGCTAGCTCAGACCGGGAGATAAATATGCTTGGTGAACACGACTGCCTTGAATACGAAAAAAAAAAAAAAATAAAGGAGCTCCTCCAAAAATGAAGGATGAACTAACGCGTTTCAGAAGGGACTGGAGCGAAAACGAGATGAGGCGAGGTTGTGTGGGTGGTGGTGATGCTGGTGGTGGTGGTGGTGATGCTGGTGGTGGTGGTGGTGATGCTGGTGGTGGTGGTGGTGGTGGTGCTGGTGGTGGTACGTCACTTCTGCTCCTAATCTTATCCTCCTTTCTCTTCATCTTCCTTCCTCCTTCTTGTCTTCCTTTTTTCTCCTCCATCGCCTCCTTTACGTCTTCATGCATCATCTCCATTTTTTTCCTCCTCCTCCTCCTCCTCCTCCTCCTCCTCTTCCTCTTCTTCCTCTTCTTCCTTCCCCTTGCACTCCATCCTCTTGCCGTACTCTCTCCTCTCTAATCTTTCTTTTTCTCTCCTCTTCTTCCTCCTCCTCCTTCTCTTCTTCCTTCCCTTGCACTCCATCCTTTTACCGTACTCTCTCCCCTCTCATCCTCCTCTCCTCTCCTCTTTTCTCCTCTCCCCTCCTCCCTGATCCCTTCCTCCCCATCCTGTCAACTGGTCAAAGTCGCCCCCTCTCTCCCTCCTCCTTCTCCTTCCTTTCTTCCTTTTTTTTCTTTTTCCTCCCTCCTTCCTCTCTCCTTCTTTCTGTTCCTTAAGTGCAGGTCAGCTAAGACTCTCCACGTCCTCTTTTTGGCCTTTTCTCCTCCTCCTCCTCCTCCTCCTCCTCCTCCACCCCCAACTAATCCTAATCCCCTCCGTCTTCTGGTTCTCAGTGCCTTCCTGATTCTTTTCCTTACACAACTTTACCTTTCTTTACCTCCTCCTCCTCTTCCTCTTCCTTGTCCTCCTCCTCCTCCTCTTCCTCCTCCTCTTCCTCCTCCTCCTCCTCCTCCTCCTCCTCTTCCTCTTCCTCTTCCTCCTCCTCCTCCTCCTATTCCAATAATTATCTTTCTATTCATCTTTCTGCTCTTCCCATTCATCCTTCTAGCATTCCTTCTATTCTTCCTTCTTATACCTCCTCCTCCTCCTCCTCCTCTTCTTCTTCCTCCTCCTATTCCATTTATCTATTATCCCTCTCTCTCCTCTTTCCCTTTCTCCTGTTCTTCCTTCTCTCCTCCTTCCTTCTCTTCACCTTCCTCCTCCTATTCCTCCTACATCTTATACCTCCCCTTCCTCCCCCTCCTCCTCCTCTTCCTCCTGATGGGTTATTGGACGTCAGGCTAATCCTCGTTCGTGATTAGTCGGATGTTCCATGACGTCACACACTTGCCTTCTGCCTTGCCGGACGGGAGCTTGGGACCCAACTTAAGGCCTCGATGTCGGCATTCTTAGACGCTTCCAACTCTCACATCAACTATTTCCAAAGGCCAGAAAGAGGATCAGTCAGGTTCTAATAAGTGGTATTTTAAGTTCGTGGTACAGAAGAAGGGTCAGACTACCTCCACGGTCATGAAACTACCCCTGGAAATGTCTTGAACGCCTATGAAAGCCTTGTGAAATCTGTGTACTACATCAACTGTTTCCAAAGTCAAAAAAGGAGATCGGTCGTGTTCTAATGAGCGGTATTTTAGGTTCGTGGTACAGAAGAAGGGTCAAACTACCTCCAGGGTCATGAAACTAACCTTGGAAATGCCCGAAACTGCTACGAAAGCCTTGTTAAACGTGTGTAGCATTCTTGGGCGCTGCAGATTTTAATAATAACACCTCTAGACCAACCTACGTTCTTAAGACCAAAGCGGAGATCAGTCCGGTTCTAATGAGTGGTATTTTAGGTTCATGTCGCAGAAGAAGGGTCTGACTACCTCCAGGGTCATTAAACTACCCTTGGAAATGCCTTGAACTCCTACGAAAGCTTTGTGAAATGTGTGTACTTGGGCGCCGAAAGAATATGGCACTAGATCCAACCTACGCCCCATTTTCTGCCGTCACTCAAGGTCGCACTCCCATTTTCTCTTAATATTTTAAAGGAAGGGGGACGTAAGGAAGTGCCTGGTAAATTAATGTTCGCGCTCTATCTATGTCTCTCTCCCTTTTTTATCTTCTTGAAAGGGATATTAAATTGCGCTACGTCCTAAACTGAAGCTCATATTAACTTCTTTAAAGGGGATGCTACGATAAAAGAAAATAATAAACTGAGCTGCGAGTCTTATTATTAACGAAAGAATATTACGATTTTTTTCCCGCACAAATATTTCAAGGTCTCGGCATTCCTTAAACATGCAAGAAGTTATCGGGGGGGTTGTTTTCTAATCAAGGGCAGACTTATTTCATGTTTTCGTAACGGGAGGGAAAGTAAAGCTAATAAGTAGTAGATTAAAGTTGATATTATGTTCATTTTTCTTTCATCATTTATTCAAAGCTTCAGCGTTTCTTAACAGGCATAAGCTCACACAAGGGAGTTCGCTTTTTCATCCTGTTCATACCACTTTATATCCACTTAAAAGGGGAAACTAAAGCATGAAAGTAAAGTGAACGAGCGGTAGATTCAAGGCGATATTATATTCATTTTTTCTTTCATTATTTATCGAGGGTTTCGGCATTTCTTAAGACATTTTTTTTACAACAAAGAAGACAGCTCAAGGGCACACAAAAAAGGAAACAATAATATAAAAAAAAAAGCCCGCTACTCGCTGTCCCTAAAAAGAATCAAGAGAGGTGGCCGAAAGAGGGGTCAAATATAACTCATTACTCATATACAGGAAATTCGCTTCTTTTTTCATCCTGTTCAAGCCATTCCTTATCCACTTACAAGCAGAAACGAAAGCTGGATTATCTTAAATTAAAAAGCGTCTATATTTCATCCACTTTCAAGCACACACATGGACTTCACATATATTTATCCTGTTCACGCTAGTTCACATCCACTTAAAAGAAGGAACGAAAACTGGATTATCTTGAATTAAAAAGCGTCTATATTTCAACCACTTTCAAGCACACACATGGACCTCACATATATTTATCCTGTTCACGCTAGTTCACATCCACGAGAAAAAAACGAAAGCAGGATTACGTTAAATGAAAGCGCCGTCTGCATTGCCCCCACTTCCTGCGATAAATTTCCAGGCCTTCCTACTCGTTAACACGTGGAAAGTACTCGAGACTTTCATGAATAGCACGGCTGGCTTCTTTCTGGCCTCGGGGGGATACTGAAATAACTGCGCGGTACATTAACCCTCGCATTCCTCAGCTTCCTTCCGCGTTAATAATTCAGTAACCCCGAGCCCGCTAAGGCGTACCAAGTGTTCTCGCGCTCACGGACCCGTTTTCTGATGATGCTGGAGTTTCTCGGTACTCTTTCTGAATTAGATCTTGCTATACTAAAACTAGAAGACTCGGGTTAGAACTAAGAGGTGTACAAAGTGATTCGTGTTCCCAATCTTGTTTTCTGATGATGCTAGCGTTTCCCGGTACTCTTTCCCCCTCGCTGCGGAGAATACTGAATTAGATCTTGCTATATTAAAACTGTAAGACTCGGGATGGAACTAAGAGATGTACAAAGTGATTCGTGTTACCAATCTTGTTTTCTGATGATGCTAGCGTTTCCCGGTACTCTTTCCCCCTCGCTGCGGAGAATACTGAATTAGATCTTGCTATATTAAAACTGGAAGACTCGGGACAGAACTAAGAGATGTACAAAGTGATTCGTGTTCCCAATCTTGTTTTCTGATGATGCTAGCGTTTCCCGGTACTCTTTCCCCCTCGCTGCGGAGAATACTGAATTAGACCTTACAATATTAAAACTATAGGGGACTCAGGATGGAAGTGGAAAAGGTATATGAAGTGTTTTTGATTATAGTGTGTTGTGGGTACTCTTTTTATCCCCTTGCTGCGGAGAATACTAAATTAGATCTTGCTATATTAAAACTAGAGAACTCAGGATAGAGGTCGAAAAGGTATACTAACTGTTCCTGATTATAGTGCGTCCTGGGTAGTACTCTTTTCCGTACGCTGCGCAGAATACTAAATTAGACCTTGCTATATTAAAACTGGGTCAGAATAGAACTCAAAAAAGGTGCGCCGAGTATTCTAGTTCTCACGACCTCGTTTTCTGATCATACAAGCGTGTCTGGGTACTCATTTCCCCTTCGCTGCGGAGAATACTAAATTAGGTCGAGCAATATTAAAACCGGGTCAGGACAGAACTAAAGGAAAGGTTCATAAGTGTTTTCGCGTTCACGACTCCAGTGTTCTTATTATATCAACGTGTCCTGGGTACTCTTTCCCCCTCGCTGCGGAGAATAAACTAAGTTAGGTCGAGCAATATTAAAACTGGGTCAGGACAGAACTAAAGGAAAGGTTCATAAGTGTTTTCGCGTTCCCGACTCCAGTGTTTTTATTATATTAACGTGTCCTGGGTACTCTTTCCCCCTCGCTGCGGAGAATATACTAAATTAGGTCGAGCAATATTAAAACTGGGTCAGGATAGAACTCATAAAAAAGGTGCAGTAAGTGTTATCGCATTCACGACCCCAATGCTTTTATTTCTCGAGCCTTGGATACACTTCTTTTTTTCCTCCTCTCCGCAGCAGCAGCAAGAAAAATAAATAAAAAAAACTCCTAAATTAAAGCCCGAGTATTCAGGTTATTACACGCATGAATAACCTGAGTGTCTTCGGCCTCGTTAACATGCGGAGGGTATTCAGAAAATCCTTGTCACTAGCGGGGGAAAAAGACGGGACGGGCAGGCGGGCAGAGGTATGGAATGCGGGCTACATTAATCAAACCGGGGGCTGCATGGGATCCGCGGGGCCGGGCGAGCATCTAGTTGAATTAATTCCGCTCTTCTCTCGGCCTGCACAAGCCTTTTAGCGCCCAGGGAAAGATTTACATTCCGCCCCCGTCGCCCGCCGCCGCTCCGCTCGCTTCAAAGGGATTCTCATCGCCCGCGTCTGATTAGGCAAACTTCTTTCTCTGGGACCCCGCGGTTGGTCGGTCATTCCTCCGTGCGGGCGGTAATAGCAGGTGTCTTTTGGGTCTGTTTCTGGCACGTGTCTCGCCGGGTTGTCAGGGTACGATCAGCGACTTGATGAGCGCTCTTGAAACTATTATTACGTATACCATTGTTCGAGTTTCCCAAGAATAGTGTTTGATTCCTGATACGAGAAGTTGTAGTATTCGAAGTCGTATTTGATTCCTGATACGAGAAGTTGTAGTATCCGAGGTCGTATTTGATTCCTGATGCGAGAAATAGTAGAATCAGTAGCATCCGATATAGTAATTGATTCCTTTATACGAGTAGTTGTGTTTGAAGTAGTGTTTGATTTCTGATACGAGAAGTTGTAGTATCCGAAGTCGTATTTGATTCCACATACGAGAATTGGAGGAGCACAGAGTAATTAGTGACTGTACCCCCATTCCATTATCCTCGACGTTCCTTTGTTTTTCCACACTTGCTCACGTATGCGTTTAACTCCTTGAATACCTAATCAGTCTAACGTAGTATTTCAGCATGTATAAAATTTTCCTCATCGGCGAAACTGTCACAAAAAATATTAAGTTAAACCCGAATACGTGATTTAAAAGCATCTAACAATCTCATAGTTTTTTTCCCTTCGTCTCCCGAGATACATATATACATACCTGCATGGAGGAGAAAATAATCAGTCTAATTTATCCTTTCGACAATTATAACACCTTTGCAATAGTCTTTTTCCTTCTTTCTTTTTATCTGCTTCATGGGGACATTAATAATTGCACCAGCCTCCGCCTCTGCCATCCTTCCACCTCGCCGGAGACTTGTATCTGAATAATCGATCTAATTAATTCTTTCGCCAATTATTACGCGCTTTGTCCCTGCCATTGCTACCTGCGTCACAACATTTTTATTTATTTTTTTGCAATAATTTCGTCACTCCAGTTCATCTCTCTTCCGCCTGACCAGAGGAAAACGTACGCTCGACTTAATGGGTTTAATTTATGCTGCCAATACGATCGTGACGGGCCTGGTTAGCAAGGAGGAAAATAATCAACGCAAGCGACAATATTTGCTGAGGAAATATTTCGCGTCGCCTCAGTGAAACGCCCAATACAATGACTGTCGCTTGGGACTTCGCAATAGCGTTCACCCCCCCCCCCCCCTCTCCCTCTCGCTCTTCTTCTCTCCCTCCTCCTCCTTTCTCTCTCCTCTCTTTCCTTCCTCACCACTTCCCCCTCGTCTTTCTTCTCTCCCTCCTCCATTCTCTCTCCCTTCTTTCCTTTTCCCTTCCACTTTCACTCCCCCCTTGTCATTCTTCTCTCCTTCCTCCTTCCTTCTATCTCCTCTTTTCCCTTCCTCCTCCCGCATCTCTCCTCCACTTCCTTCCCTCCTTTCTCTCCTCTCTTCCTTTACTCCTCCTCCCTCCTCACCATTTTCTCCCTCCTCCCTTCCCTCTCTCCCCTTCCTCCTCCCTCTCTCCCTCACTCACTTTTTAAAACTCTCGTCTCGTTGTGGAAAGAGAGAGAAAACGGGCTCGGTTTAGATTACCAGGTTTTGATCTACGTAATTGGAACGCAAAGAAAAAAACCGTTAATATCATGACATTTATCAGAGTTACGATGACATTTTGCCGGCCGTGGAGGCGACCGTAAATATTATGTTTATTAATAGTGAAGTTTCGGTAGCGCGCTGCATTTATATACATTGATAAGACACAATTAAGAGAAAATGGGACTATCGTGACATTTATCAGAGTTACGATGACATTTTCCTGACACTCAATGTTTATGGTGATAGGGTATACGAGGCTACATTTAGGCAAACACACTGCTAAAGTACCTACACCATTTACAGCATTTACAGCATTTACAGTGTACTAATCCTTCCTGTGTGTGTGTGTGTGTGTGTGTGTGTGTGTGTTCTCCTCGCCCACAGACAAACGAGGCAGTCATGTGGAGGAAGCAGAGTCGCATGCTGTTCCTGCTGCTGCTGCTGCTGCTGCTGACCGCCTCCACCCCGACCAGCGGTGAGTGCTGACGCTCTGACTGTGTTGTGCTTATTGCTGCTGCCGCTTTGGTGGCTATAACACACACACACACACACACACACACACACTCACATACATACATACATATATACATATATACATACATACATACATACACTCTCTCTCTCTCTCTCTCTCACACACACACACACACACACACACACACACACACACACACACACACACACACACACGTGAGTGCCCCTAACCACCGAATGACCCGTCTCTCCCTCCAGGCGGGCGGACGGGCGAGGGAGATGCAATCAATACCGGGCAAGGCGAGGAGCCGCCCCCGCCCCAAGGCCGCGGTGGACCACTGCCGGTCACGCCCCTCCCCGCCCGAACCGAGTCCCCGCGGGCCATTGTGACGCAGGGCAGGGCACAGCCCCAGGGCACGGCGCCCAGTCTGCCCAGCGCCTCGCAGTCTTCCACTTCACTGCAATTCTTCCAGTCGTCTTCCTCCCACCACACCCGCGTGGGCGCCACCAAAGACCCAGCATCCCAGGGGCTGCCGCAGGACTCACTTGCGTCCTCTACAACACCCACGGGGGCACCCCAGGGGCACACAGAGAAGGGGGGTCCACTGAACCTCCCACCCTCATCCCCACTACCCCCACGGAGGCCGCTGAGGCCCGACCCTCCGCCCTCCACGCCGCCACCCACACCCTCCGCTGAGGCCCCCCTGACACTCCCCGTCCCGCAGAGAATATCTCAGCCGCTCCAGGAAGCCTCGAACGGTCGCCGGAAACACCGACGAGTGTTCAAGGCCGCCGCCGGTGTCACCTCAGGCGGCCGAGGGCGCCGCCCCCCCAGCCCTCAAAGAGACACTCCCGGGGTGCCTGGCCTGGCTTCCGGTACCTCCAGTGAGGAGGCTGAAGGCGAGGTGCCCCGTGAACGGTACGAGTCTTTGTGGAAGGCCGAGGACGAGAGGCACGCGGGGCCTGGGGAGGACTTGTCTGGGGACACAAACGAGTCCCCGGCCGGGACTTTGAAGGAGACGGGACTGTGGAGCACCACAGAGCGTCCTGCCCCAACCTCGCCCTCTCCCCCACTCTCACCCTCAAAGGATAATCGACACGAGGAACAGGCAGGAGGTTTTACCAGTGAATGGGTGTTGAAGGGCGAGTCAATAGAGGAAGCCTCGGAGGAGTTCGTTGATACCCAATCAATGGGGGGCGGGGGGGAGGGTGGGGGGCACGGCGGCAGCCCGGAGGACACTGATCACCAGGAAATGACTCCCTTTCCCGGAGATTCGACTGAAGGCGTGAACGACACCAGGGCGGCAGCGGCTCCCCCGGTGGACCTGGACACCCTGGAGCTGGAGCTGGCGGGCAAGGAGGAGGAGGCCACCAGCGACCTGCTGCTGGCTATCTCCATCCTGCAGCACCACTTCGTCCCCGACGGACCCACCGACCAGTCCCTCAACTCCACCGAGGGGGTGGGCGGCAAACTCAGATTTACCACCAAGTCTGCCCGCGGCAGGGGTCGTCCGACCCTCCCGCCTCGACGGAAAGCCGACAAATTCAACGTTGAAATATTTGACGCGCTGTCCCCAGAGTCTGAGGAGTTCGTGGGGCAGGTGGAGGAGGAGCCAACGCAGTCGGCACCCCCCGAGCACCAGCAGGTGAACCCGATCAGCAGAACACCGGGAGAGGCGTCGCAGTACCGCTGGTTCGTGCTGGTGCTGGACGGGAACTGCTCCGTCATCAAGCAGCGCATGACTGCCTTCGTCACCTTCCTGAAGGCGGCGCTGTCCTCCAAACTCTCAGTGGACTACGACGACGTGCTCGTGCCGTCAGTGTTCTGCGACAAAACCTTCATGGTCAACATCAGCCTCGACACATTCAAGAACCCGGATGTGGAGCGGCGGCTACGCACCCTGGCGGAGGCCAACACCACGCTGCTGGAGATCTCTCAGGAGATCTTCTACCTAGAAAAGATCCTCACCAAGCGGTCAGCGGAGGAGACTCAGCACGTGGCGGCGGCGGTGAAGAAGCCAGACGACATGGAATTGGTGATCTACATCGCCGTGGGCTGCATGTGTGCGTTCATCCTTCTGTCGGTGGTGGTGGTGGTGCTGATCCGCGTGTGTCGCCAGGACGGGGACCACCTCGACCTGGGCAAACCGCACCTCCACCACGTCATTCCCCGCACCCTCGACTTCCCCATCCGGCGGCCCAACGTCATCTACTCCCAAAGGTAACGACCCTGCCCAGGTGAGCCTCGCGGCCTCCGGCGCCGGCACCCCCAGCCTCCGCCGTGCTCCCTTACCAGCTCGAGATTGTAATGAGCTGACTGTGTCTGCCTGTCTTGGCTCGTCTCTCTCTCTCTCTCTCTCTCTCTCTCTCTCTCTCTCTCTCTCTCTCTCTCTCTCTCTCTCTCTCTCTCTCTCTCTCTCTCAAGTAGATCAATAAGCTTTCAGTCCCCCCCCCCTAAAAAGCACCAATACCAAAGCACCGAACAGATCAATAGGCTTACCACAAGACAAAAACGTTAATACCGACAGGCCGGCACAGGGACGAGGCCCTAACGAGACTCACTGATGATATATAACATTTTCCATCCTTGCCATGCCGCTCCGCTCCGCTCACTCCATTTCTCTCCCTCTTTCCCCGCATGACTCACAGGTTCAGCCAAGCCCTGACGCCCGGGAAATGCGGAAGACATATGGAAGAAGAGGCGCCCGCAGGAGGTGGCGGAGGAGTGGGGGGCGTGGCAGTGGTGGCCGTAGGAGGCGCAGGACGTGGCTCCTATCTCAGGTTAGAGCCAAGACGGAAACGAATGCAATGCCAGTACGACCGCGGCCTCCAGAGTCAGAGCCATCTTTCCCCGGCAACACAGAGGCCATTTAAGCTTGTGTGCGCTTCACGTTTAATGCAAGAGCAATATGGGGTTCTTGCTGGGTCATTTCCCCCTTAAGCTAAGTCTCTCCTCCCTCCTTCTCCCCCTCTCGCTCTCTCTCACGACCTTCCTCTCCCGCAGATACGACCCTGAGATCGGAGGCTGCGGGGGCGACGTGTACAGCATCGGAGCCATGACCGACGACCCCTACCACGACAGACGCGCCCTCGTCCCCGCCAGGAAGCGAATCACACACATACCAGGCGAGGACGTCATCTTAGAGGAGGACCTGATAGAAGAGGAGGAGGAAGATGACGAGGATGATGAAGATGACGACGATGATGAGGATATAGAGGTAGATGATGATGAAGTCGAGGAGGAGGTAGTGGAGGACTTGAGGAGGCGAAGAAGGAGGCAGCGCAGTCTAGCAGAGGACGAAGCTGAGATCCTTGGGGAAGAGTTGGAGGAGGAGCAAAGGAGGGCACACGCAGCTGCTTCGAGGGACGCCATACGACCCATCAGCTCGGGAGGTTCAAAAGGCATCGTCAGGGCAGTTCTGGGAAAGGGGCGGAGGGCGGCGGGGGAGGTGTGCAGGGCTAGAGGGGCGGGGCTGGGGGCTTCGGGGGGGCAGCGAGGCGTGTTTTCGGGCCTAGACAATCCATGTTATAACAGATGATGCGACTCTCACGCTTCCCTTGTGAGGACGAGCTCGCCGCCCCCGCCCTCCCCAGTCACTGAAGCTATGTAAGGCGGGGGGCACTGCTGTCTCTATCTATCTATCTATCTGTGTATCTCTGTGTATCTATCTCTCTCGTATTCCGCCCCTGCACTCAATTCTTCCGGCTGATACTTTGAAAAATGCGACTGCAGTTTATTTCTTGCGAGTTCCCCCTTGTCTCCCCCCCCCTCTCTCTCTCTCTCTCTCTCTCTCTCTGGCACCGTTTCTCGTTTCCCGCCACTTTTGTAACACCGCTTAACTTTTTATTCGCCAGTCTCGTGTCGCTTCGTTGTCGTTTTATTCGTCTCATTAAAAACTGCATCCAGATATTAGCTCAGACCTTCGTCGCTCCGAGTATATATATAAATAATATATAAAAAAAGTCATGTTAAAAAAAAGTTAAAAAATTAAATATAATGTTACACTCAACAGTCCGCTTGTTATCGACGCTAATGACATTTTTACTGATGGAGGCTCTTTTTTCATATAAGACTTGCCGTGTATGTGCGTATGTGTGTATGTGCGTGGGTGTGTACGTGTGTGTGTGTGTGTGTGTGTGTGTGTGTGTGTGTGTGTGTGTGTTCAGTCAGTGTACACAGTGTTAAACGGTATTTGCTTTGCTCCTTTCACCTCTCTCTCACTCTTTCTTTCTTTCTCTCTAATCTCTCTCCCTCATCTCTTTCCCTTTACTTTATCTCCCTTATCTCTCTCCTCATTCCTCTCTCTCTCTCTCTCTCTCTCTCTCTCTCTCTCTCTCTCTCTCTCTCTCTCTCTCTCTCTCTCTCTCTCTCTCTCTCTCTCTCTCTCTCTCTCTCTCTCTCTCTCTCTTTCGCATCATGCCATTTACTGGAACACTATTGAATAAAAGATCTAAGACTCACATCACAATACTCTTCCAGGAAAAAACAACGTATCGAAAACAACATGAATACTTCGATAACAACAATAAGACCAATAGGAATAATGATAAGTAATAAGAAAGGTACAGAACACACCTTCGCTCACCTGTCACTGGCATGAAGAACGAGACTTGTGGAGATGAGGAGAGGTGACCAATGGGATGCTGCTTCTTCACTTCACTTTCCTTCGCTTTTGTTTATATGCGTGTGTGTGTGTGTGTGTGTGTGTGTGTGTGTGTGTGTGTGTGTGTGTGTGTGTGTGTGTTTTCCTTCCCTTCTCTCCGCCTTCACTATCTTCCGTCCCTTGCGCCGTAGTTACGTTTTCAAAGACTATTATATTACCGTAAACACGAACGGGTCCACCACGGCACCCGGAGGCAAGCTCGACAATGTCCTTAATACTACGCAAACAGTCACTCCTCTTGCTCTTGCTCTTGCTCTTGTGTTCTTCTGTTTGTCTCTCACTCGCTCGCTATCGCTACTCTACTCTTCGGTGATTCGTCGCGCTGAGGATGTGCAAATATTGACACGTTGCACTTCCGAGTTTGAATACCATCGATTTGTTGATTTAGATTGTTTCGTGATTAGTAAACCTCTCTCTCTCTCTCTCTCTCTCTCTCTCTCTCTCTCTCTCTCTCTCTCTCTCTCTCTCTCTCGCTATATCACTTTCACTAACGCTCTTTCTATCGCTCTCGCTCTATCGGGCTCTCGCTCTATCGGGCTCTCGCTCTTTCGGTCTCTCGCTCTTTCGGTCTCTCGCTCTTTCGGTCTCTCGCTCTTTCGGTCTCTCGCTCTTTCGGTCTCTCGCTCTTTCGGTCTCTCGCTCTTTCGGTCTCTCGCTCTATCGGTCTCTCGCTCTATCGGTCTCTCGCTCTATCGGTCTCTCGTTCTATCGGTCTCTCGTTCTATCGGTCTCTCGTTCTATCGGTCTCTCTCGCTTTCGTTCTCTTTTCCGCTTTTGAATTTGTCGTCCCAATATCTAATGTTTATCATATCATTTTATTTACTTGTATGGTTTCAACACTTCATCTGGTTCCAAAAGTAGTTATCGCTGTGCTGTTCTCTTGCTATTTATTCCTCTCTTTTCCCTTTTGAATTTGTAGTCCCGAAATCTGATCAGTTTATAATATTAGTTTCTTTACTGATACGCATTCAACACTTCATCATGTTCCAAACGGAGAAGGTATCGCTGTTGTTGCTGGCGCTGAAGGAGAGATGAATGTTCGTTTTAGGCGTGTCAAATTTTCACGGGTTAACAAAATTCGGCCCCTTCAAAATTTATCACCAGCGCCGCCCCTTGCAGCATCCCTCGCTCCATAATTATTCGAGTTGAGGCGAATTCTAGACTAAACTATTTTTCTTTCCCCTTAATGGACGAGGCTCCGGTGCAATAGAGGCGAGGGGGGAACGGGGGCGGGGGAGGAGGCGTAATTCTCTCCCGGAGCAAGCAGCAGTCCCTCCCCTCCCCCCCCCCCTCCTCCCCGTCTCACACACACACACACACACACACACACACACACACACACAACGTCCTCTCTCCCAGCTCCCAGGAACACACGAGTTATGGTTCTCCTTTGTTTTTCCTTTTTTTTTTTTCTTTAATCAAGGCCGTCGCTTTATTAAACTATTATATTGCTGCGTTTCGCGGATATTTGAAAGTTTAATTATTCAAACTCAGATTTTTTTTAAGCTCCCAACTCTTGCCAGCTGAGGAAGGGAGGGAGGGAGAGGAAGAGAGGGAATGAATGGAGAGAGGGCAAGGGAGGAGAGGAGAGCAAGTGAAATGAGCAAGAGGAGGAGGAGAGGGAGAGAGGAGGGGAAGAGGAGGAGGGGGAGGGGGAGAGAGGAGGAGGAGGAGGAGGGGGGAGGGAAACGGGAGGTGGGAGGCGAGGCACGGGAAATTTTAACTGTCTACCCCTGAATTAAAGAACTCGACAGCATTCACTGAGCGGGTAGGTTTCATCACGTTTTTAACCACTGGGCTGAGCATCCTGCCAACACACATACACACACACACGCGCGCACGGGGCGGTACGGTTCACCGGGTAATTAACACACGCCAAGCAGTCCCTTTGTCCTCGTCCAATTCGCGGAGAGACCCACACACACCGCGTCCTGGTGATGCTAATAGATTGACGCTCCTCTCCTCTTCATCCCCCACCTCCTCCTCCCCCAACCCCCGGTGACTCGACACTTGAACCCGACTGCTTCGAAACACTCCCGCCTTTTCCTCCTCCTCCTTTGCTCCGCTCCGAAGTTTCGAGCCCCAACTAATGAAGTAAGATTTCGTAAGCCAAGAAAATAAATCAAAGTGAATGATCAAGATATGCATTCGGTTCCATCAGCGTGAGGGTAAATTACGGTAAACACATCGATTCGAATCATGTAATAAAAGGATTCTGATTGTCTTTATCCGTGATGAGTTAATGGTTGTAATAGTCCTTAGCCTGCTTCCAGTGATGCCAAAACACTGCATCTTGAGCGTAGCCACGAGTACGAATCAATACTTGCCAAAGACTCGTACATCTTTGTGGTGTGTGCTTGGGAAAGTCTTCTTTTTCTAACTGAATGTTACTGTAAGGTGTAAGAAAGAAAACTACTTTGCTATATCACAAAAAATGGATTATTTTCACCCGTAACTACTCTAGAACGTGATCAGCATTGCTCATGAGTGTCATATAGGCGCCGTATAGTGTCCGTTATTTTCTATCTGCTAGAACGTAAACGATGATGCTGATGTCTGTCCTAGCATTAACAGCGGTGGTATCGTCTAACATAGCTGATATAAGTATGTGTACTGCGTACCGTCGACATGAAAGAAGTATTATGGTTACTCGATATGTATCTTATGTTTTTTAGACGATACATGTTTCCCAGGCTTTGAGTCGATATTTTTAGCTTCCATCTCTATCACTACGTCTCTGTGTTCATTGACTTAGATTTCCCTACGTGCTGTGTCCTGTATCTTTGGTTATAGAGACAATGGATGATTTTCAGTTAGTATGTGCAATATTTTATCGGTTATTGAGACAATGGATGATTTTCGGTAAGTATGTGCAATATTTTACAAGTTTTGAGTTCTTGCTTCAGTCTCAGTGAATCGCAGCATCTTTTTTAATCTACTTCGCTATGTATTACGAACTGTCGATATGAGAAAGTATTATAGTAACTAATTTATAATTCTTAGAGACAATATACGTCTTCCTGTTATGTATATTATTTTCGTTCCGTATAACATTTGTACGCCTAGATAGCCACAATAAAGAGGAGACAATAACATACATTCGCCAGTTATGTATCGGTGTGTTTTCCTTAAGTTACAGCATTTGTACGCATAGCTAACTCACCACGAGAGAAATAAATGATACGCATATTTAAGTATAAGAGCCTTTTTCCGCTTAGCTGGGTACAAACTCTATCATGTGTATATTCAAGTCACAGCGACGAGACACGAACATTGATTGACACTCCTTCACTATAGACACGGGCAAACCTCGTACATCACAGGCACCGTTATCACACTATAAGGGCCAGTTTCTCACAATACAGCAAGTTCGTATAAGCTCTCCAACCGAACACAAACCAAAAACGACCAAAATTCCTTGTATGGTGTTTGGCTTCCATATAAAAAAGAGGAAATTTTAGAATGCCCCACACAAGAAATCAATCTCTTTAGTATCTGGCATCAAATATAAATAACGGATTACTGCGGAGAAGATTGAAGTTTGGGTTGGGTAGCTGACGATGACTCGGTGTTGCATTGTCAAACTGGCCCTTAACTCACCTTATATACATTCACTACTCACTCTCTTTATATACACTTTCACTCAATATACCAATACACTTTTATTCGTTAGAAACACAGTAATGCCTATGCTCTGGTGTCATACTTCGCTCGCTCGCGCAGTAATACAAATACAGCGTTATATAATTATGATATAGTGACGATTACTCTGTGTTATCCGTCGCTGCTAGGCTATTTAATGCAACTGTTTTCTCTCTCTCTCTCTCTCTCTCTCTCTCTCTCTCTCTCTCTCTCATTTCATCGCCCTAATTGTCGGCATTATTGTGTTCTCGGCGCCTCGTTCATTATTATTTCGCTTCCAGAAGAGCGCACAATCAGTGTAAGGGATTCGGTCATTCGCGTGCGTGAAATTGCCGATATAGAGAGAATGTTCCCGCTTTTAAACAGCCTAACTTGTGAGAGGAATACGGTTATGATGTCTATTGAATGTGTTGGTCTAATGTGTCTTTTTTATCAATTATCAGGACCTAATCTCTCTCATTCCCGCTTTTCAACATCATAACTTGTGAGAGGAATGCCTTTTATGATATCTTCTGAATGTGTTGCTGCTATATTTTCATAATTTTTATAACTAATTATTTTTTCTCGCCTGGAAACCATAAATTTTGTGAGGGCATAAGTTTATAGTATCTTCTGAATGTGTTGCTTTAATGTTTTCATAAAAAATCTGAACGTAATATTTCTTTTCCGCTTTCACTGTCTAACTTAGGAGAGGATTATGGTTATGCTAATCTTCTAAATCTATGGATTTTATTTCATTTATTATCTCGTATCACAACGTAATCTTTCTTTTCTGCATTTAAACATGACTTGAGAGAGGAATACGGTTATGATAGCTTCAAAATCTATTGTCTTTTTTATATTTCCGTCAATTATCAAGACAATCTTTTTTTCCCGCCTTTAACAGCATAACTTGAAAGGCATGTCTATATTATCTTCTAAATCTGTTGCTTTTATATCTGCATCAATTATCAGAACAATCTTTTTTTTACTAAACGCACAGCTCCCACACACACACACACAAAAATATGGGATACGATACATGCAGATATGAGAACAGTCACAGAACAGAATCAAACGAATGCAGTTATAAAAAAATGCTAAAGTGTAATCATAATCAGATCAGCACAGCAGTATATATCGGTAAGCTGGAATATGACGCTTTGAAAATCATATTTGTGGTCCAATTATGGTGCAGGGAGGGAAGGGGAGGCCAGCGGGGGGTTGGGGGGCAACTGGACTTTGTAGAACCCTAATTATGAAGCGTAATTAGTATATAGGCAAAGTACACCTAAACTTTTTTTCCTAATTACTTGTGAAGCGGCGCATGTTTAATTAATCGCCCGCAAGTTTATTTTTTGTGCATCTATTCATCTTTTTTATGCATAAGTTAACGTGTGTGTGTGTGTGTGTGTGTGTGTGTGTGTGTGTGTGTGTGTGTGTCCTATATTATGTTTATCACAGTCTATCATAAAACCCCATAAGTTTGTGTGTAGTTATGACAGTCGATTTTTTTTTTTTAAAGCATCCTCTTCATTATCTATTCTGTGTATAAAGCTGTGTGTGTGTGTGTGTGTGTGTGTGTGTGTGTGTGTGTGTGTGTGTGTGTGTGTTCACCTTTAGAAACACTACAGGTAATTGCATTTTCCCTTTGATGCCAACAACACGGAGATAACATCATACAATTAAGGTCTGAATCCGCGCGGAAACTCCATTGTTTGCTTGTGTCATTATGTTGGTTGGTCTGTCTGTCCGCGTGCATATCACAGTCACTATTCGTTCTTGATTTGTCCGCTTTGCATCTCTCTCTCTCTCTCTCTCTCTCTCTCTCTCTCTCTCTCTCTCTCTCTCTCTCTCATTTACGGTAATATTATCGGTATACCACAAGTGATAGCTGTCTTACTTTCATTAAATATTATAAGCAATTTCGTTAACTTCCCTAATCGGCGCCTTTCAGGTCAAAAAAAAAAAAAATATTAGTTCATGCGATACTCGAAACCCTTATTTTTTCCCTTGTTAAACTGAAAATCAAGAACAATATACAATACACTTCATCCTAAATCACTTACTAATCATAAAGTACCGAAAAAAACTAATTCAAAAACGCACTCCGAGTAAAAATATAAATCCGTTGTCCTTTCGGTTTTTATTAGCGATTAAGGTGACGACTTCAAATAGTTTCAAATAGCCTCTCGTTTCTCCCTTATTACCCGCCCCATGTTACGTCTCTGTCTGTCTCTCTCTTATATAGCGTCATTTAGCGAGCAGTAGCCAAGAGGAGATAATTACTATGTTGTGTACAGCTTTCGTATCGTCGTGTTGAGTGCTAAGTTTAATTGCTAATCTCCATGCGTCCCTCCAGCAAGCGCAGAGCCGATCTTCAATTCTTAGTCAGTACTTGTTAACACTTTCATAACGGCGTTCATTATTTCTTTGCTCTGCTTATGATAACTGGTGTCACTGCGATTCCGCCACATTTGTCGATGATAGCATTTTAACCGCGTATTCCAAATTTTTCACTAACTTGTATGTCCCGTCTCTTTTTAAATCGTTCAGAGCGTAGATTTTGAAGCCCCGGATGTCTGTCTCTCGACCTGCTCCGGGAAGGCATTCAGTATTAGACTAACAGCCGCATATGGATAAATGAGTTTTAGCGCATAGTAGAGTCTGATCCCCTTTTAGTTGAGATTGTAGAGCATCGAGGCTACGGAATACCACAAGACGATAGCCCTAAAAGCATTAAACGAACCCCCTGAATTTAATGACGTGGGAGAAAGGGGGACTGAGTCCTTAAGTACCATTGCATTCTCACTCACGTGCTCTATGGCCGGTATCATGGGTAGTTATTGGTGTTGGTATATAAAGTAGACAAATAAATGTTATAAAAGAGTTGATAAGTACCCATTAGGCTAGCGTCAGACCACGATGAAGGCAATGAAATGGTACTTAGCGGATGGATCTCCCAGGAAAAGTCTTTGTCCAACATTTGTGGAGTCCGTCAACCACATGTCACGCCACACAAGAACCGACCCTTTGTAAGTTCCATGAGTGTTCAGTCAATATATCTCCAGGACGCCAGAGTATTACTATAAACAGAAGGCTCCGACATTTACTACTATTGTGTGTTCTACGGACGGTGTACATAGTTCATATCATTGTAAATAAAGAATCCCTCGTTGGTGGGCGTTTTATTGACACGAACAATATTTACAAAAAAGTTATACTGCAAAATGTGCCAGAGTGAAACTTGAAAAGTAACGGTTCATTGACATACTAAATTTAAATACACCACAAATAAAGACAGTGAGTTTACAGAAAGTTGCATCGTCATTAACATGGGCACTCTCACCTCTGTGTATGTTGCTCCTTGTGACCTGCAGCTTGCCTTTTATTCCTTCACTGTAGCTTATTTCTCCTCGTCACCAGCCGCCTGCCTTTATCTCTTCACAAATCCTTCACTCCGCCTCGGCCTGCTCCTCACCCTTCACCGGCTTCTCTCAAACTGACAACAGCTGACCGTGGTTAAACTTAGGGGTCACGTGACTCAGGATTGTGCCAGGGTTGCCACACCTAACATAATTTCTACTTTTAGCATAACATATAATTGCCACAAAACATAGAAACACGAATGAAGTAATTAATTTGGGTGTAAAGTACGTAAGAAGACGAAAAGGACGTAATATTACACTAGAATTAGAAAATTAGCAAACTCCCTAAACTACCTAACTACCATTCGTGTAACCGACAGGAGAAATAGCTACACACACACACACACACACACACACACACACACACACTAAATATGGTTTCGTAGGGTTTACAAGGGTACGGTTAAAGTAAAACTAAATTATGAATGATAGCCTACTAATGACACTAATGGATTACGTAACCGTGTACATCAAACACCACACAGCGCTCAGGAAAGTATTAGTGGAATACAATATTTGGTTTCAGTGAACAAAAGAGCATCGCCATCGACACGATTGAGACAAAAGTACAAGAACTTTCCTCTCTACATTGCTTTATCTGAAATTAACAACATTGACGACTGCAAGGGGTGACTGAAAGAAAGTTACGATCCTAAAAACTCACATAACACACCGATAATTATCTCCTAACTAAAAACAGAGGCCCATGGACGAATAAAACTCTATCCATTGCCCTTTGGCCGCTGGTGTGTTGAGGAAGATGGCAGGTCAACACTTCCCTATAGGTCGTCGTTCGGGGCGCTGAGGGTGTTGTCACTGGTGGCCTTTACTTCGACGGAGCCTCCCCTGTGAGCTCCACCCAAACTGACGCCTGTCCAGTCCGCCGTATGCCGACTTTGGGCTCGACGTTCTTGGCCCACACGCGACAGTCCACCTTCACCTTCTGCCCCGCTGCGAGAGAGAAGCAAACTTATATTAGACGTTGATGTACAGATATCTCTCAAGGGTTGCGTTCTGGAAGAGGCAGCACCAAGTGAATTTCGTATAATCTAAACAGTATGTTTTATAAGATCGCATGGTTTAAAGTGGATTTTCATGGCAAGGCAAGGGTTTATAGTGGATTTTCATGGTGAGTCAATGGTTTAAGTGGATTTTCATGGTAAGTCAATGGCTTAAGTGGATTTTCATGGTAAGCCAATGGTTTAAGTGGATTTTCATGGTAAGTCAAGGGTTATAAGTGAATTTTCATGGTAAGTCAACGGTTTAATGTAAGAACAATGTTGAATGAAAAGTAGATTAGACTATTACATCGCAGTCTTCCAAACACGCTATATTATTCAGCATCCAAGAAATAAGCTACATAAGAGTAAGGGTATTCAAGCTTGCCCTTCAACAGCCTTACCCTTGAGATCGAGAAGGCGGACGGGGGCCAGGGGCGAGAGGTAGCCCTCTTGCATGTGGTAAGGGAAGAAGCTGAGGGGCAGGCCTGGGGAGAGCTGTTCTATTTTCACATCCTCGCTCTCGCACCACACCCACGCGTTCTGCAAACAAACAAAGAGAAATTACTAGCTTCCTCGGGCGCCTCCTCGCTCCCACACAACACCCACCCGCCCTGCACAAACAAACACCTTCAATAACACCTTGTTTATACGATACTGAGGCTTCTCTGGTAGATGATATTAACGATATGGCCTCACCTACTTGCTTTACCGCCTTCCCTCTAACCTCTGATGTATAAATATCTAGATTACGAGGCTCCGGTAGCTCTGGAAGATTACTTAAACCCAAAATAACTGCCATAACTCACATAACTATTGACCTCATGTCCTCCTCTATCTGTTTTAGCTTTTTTCACTCGTTCCTCTGAAATATTAATGTTTAGGCTACAAGGTTTAAGTGGCTCTGGAAGATTTCTAAAGCCCCAAACTAATTTAATTCACATCTTATTGACGCCATGACCTCACCTGCGACAGCGCCGTCTCCGGGTCCTCTGAAGACTTATTAAAAATGTAGCTCCGTAGTCCCTCAGGCAAGCCCTCGAAGCTCTCCGGCGGTTGTGGCCTCCAGTGGAACATCTGTGTGTGTGACCATGCGGAGGAAATGGGTAAGAGGGATGACAGTGTTGGATGTAGGGGAGGGGGGGGTGTTGTAGCAGCCTCCTTTCTATATATACTACTTGTACTTAGTTATATATGTTGCTCTTGTAGGTTATTCTTAGCTATTATATATGTTTGTCTGCCTATAGATGTTACTTCTACTTTAATTGGGACTCAACGACCTTCCTAGCCAAAATTTTGTATCTGTAGCTTGACAAGAGAATAAACGTATGAAGAAAATCAGAATATAGATGTTACTCCTACTTTAATTGGGACTCAACGACCTTCCTAGCCAAAATTTTGTATATGTAGCTTGACAAGAGAATAAACGCATGAAGAAAACCAGAAACACTGTGAACTCAAACCTTGTAAACCCTTGAAAATGAGATGAAACTGGGGAAAAACTTGCACACACACACACACACACACACACACACACACACACACACACACACACACACACACACACACACACATACACATCTAAAAAACAGGCAGCAAGCACATGCATACCCTGTTGAGCTTGAGGAGGATGCAGGGCGAGTTGGTATTGTAACCCCAGCGATCGTCAGGGCTGCAGGAGGTGTTGGTGGCAGCCAGGTCAAAGAGGCAGGGCGGGTCATCGGCCTTCCTGAACACTCCGTCATTTTGGCAGTCAACGGCGTTAGACGGACGGGGGTCGTAGGCTGATGTGATGAAATAAATAAATAAATAAATAAACTGACATTTTTCGTACTAGAGATAGGTCAAGGGAATATAACACCCCCGCAAGACGAATACACTCACCCTTCCAAAGCTTGTTGATGGAGTTCACGTAGGGGGAGGAGCTCTGATCATTCGTGGGGTCATATATGATGGTGGGCCTCAGCTCGTCGTGGTATGTGCGAGGGACGAAACTCAGACCTGCATATGTGAAGGGAGAGAGACGTGTTGGTATGGACTTCATAGTATACAACGTTACCCTTGAACTTTAGGCCGCATTCTCAAATATATCGGGGCGAAGGGCCATATTTTTAAACATTTCTGCGCCCATGGACACATAATTTACTAGTCTTTCGTGGGAGTTTAAGGCATTTCCAGGGGTACTTTTATGACCCTGGTGGTAGTCTGAGCCTTCTTCTGTACCGTGAACCTAAAAGAACACTCATTAAAACTCGATTAACCTCCTTTTTGGACTTTGGAAATAGTTGGTATGAGAGGTGGGAGCGTCTGACAATACCAACCTTACACCCCCACACACACACACACATTTGATAAGGCTTTCGTAGAGGTTGTGGGGTAGTTTAGTGAGCCTAGGGATAGTTTGGCAAGGATTCTGTTTATCGAATATGAAAAACACTCTTGAGAACCCGACTAATATCCTTTTGTGGTCTTTGGAAATATCTGTTATGAGCCGAAAGCGTCTGAGAAAAGGGCATTAGTGACTTACTCCCAAATGTTACTCAGTCGTGGATGCAGGTATGAATTTTACTCTGAAAACGAATATATCTTTTTTTTTATTATAAACACATACATAATAACTAGAAGAGATATTAAAGCTGAGAGAATCCAGAAGACGAAAAGAAAAAGAAGAAAGTGACAGAAATTTCACTCTTAAGATGAATTTATCAAGACTTTTTTTTTAATTATTGACGTATACATGACGCACAAAAAAAGAAAGAGAAAGTTAAGAATTCAATGTCGATGACGAAAAAGAATATGATGAGAATGAGGAGGAGACACACACATAATAACCAAAAGAAGAGAAGCTGAGAATCCAAAGAAAACGAAAAAGAAGATGATGATGAAAAAGAAATGAGAAAACTAAGAATTCAAAGAAAATTACGAAAAAGAATAAGAGGAGGATAATGAGGAGACACATACGTAATAACTAAAAGAAGAGAAGAAGATGAAAATCCAGAGAAGAAAACGAAAAAAAAAAAGATGATGATGAAAAGGAAATGAGAAAGCTATAAGAGTCCAAAGAAGACGACGAAAAAAATAAAATGAGGATAATGAGGAGACACATACATAATAACTAAAAGAAAGATAATGAAAAAAAATGATGATGATGATGATGAGGAGGAGGAGGAGGAGGACGACGATAACGAAACAGAAGTCAGGGGAGAGGACGGACTCACCAGGGTTCGTCAGGAGAGAGTCAGCTCCGGTGTACTTGGGGGTGTCCGGCTCGAGTGTCCTGAGGAAGATGAACATGAGCAGGGAGAAGTACAGCGCCAGGCAGAAGTAGAAGATGACGTAGAAAACACCGATCTGGGCTGCGAAGAGAAAGAAAAAAATATATACTCACCACAACAATGACATAATAAAGCTGTAGAAGTAGTAATAGTAGTAGTAGTAGTAGTAGAAGTAGTAAAGATAATGATGCTTCACCGTTCTTTGAAATTAATTTGTCACTGGTCGTGTTTTTCCGTTTATAATTATTAGGCAAGATTAGAGGGAGTGAAGGCAGCATCCGGTGGTGTCAAAATAACTATGTCCTCTCTCTCTCTCTCTCTCTCTCTCTCTCTCTCTCTCTCTCTCTCTCTCTCGCTCCTTTTCTCTCTTTCACATTCTCCCTCTCTCATTTTATCGCATTCTCTCTCGTTCTTTCGCTTTCTCATTCTTTCGCTCTCATTTTCTCTTTCTCATTTTATCTTCATTCTCTCCTTCTCTCATTCTTTCTCTCTCATTCTGCTTCTCTTTTTTTTATCTCTCATTCACATTTTCTCTCATTCTCTCTTTATTTTTCGTTTTCTTTTTTCTCTCATTCTCTCATTTTCTCTCATTCTCTTATTTTTTCTCTCATCTTCCCATTTTCTCTCATTCAATCATTTCTCTTTCATTCTCCCATTCTCTCATTTTCTCTCATTCTCTCATTTTCTCTCATTCTCTCATTTTTCTCTCATTCTCTCATTTTCTCTCATTCTCTCATTTTCTCTCATCTTCCCATTTTCTCTCATTCTATCATTTCTCTTTCATTTTCTCATTTTCTCGACCATTTTCTCTCTCTCTCTCTCTCTCTCTCTCTCTCTCTCTCTCTCTCTCTCTCTCCAATACATACACATGGCTACATTACCCTTGTTCTCACTCACCCCATGACTTCCCCGTGCGGCCTAGTACAGTCTTGGCTTCGGGGTTCCACAAGAAGGCCTTCAGTCCTCTCTGATCTTTGGGTGGTGGGAGCCTGCAGATCACCCTCTCGTCCCCTCCCTCATACTTCGTAGTGCCCATGGTCTCTTCCTGTCACGTCCTCACTTCACTGTATTTCCGAGCCGACTGGGATGCTGCCCTCGTTATCAGACACATTGTTGCTTCCGCTGGTGGTTAGCTTGGTTGTTGGTAAGGAGTTTTCCAAGTAGCAGAAGATGACGGTCGCTGTTACGTCTAAAAGTTACTTACGTAGTACATCCGCTCGTGTCGCAATGGTGTGTCTTTTGTAAGTAGATGCTTTTCGGCTTAAAGGGAGTATGTGGAATGATGGAAAAGTAGGTAAATATGATCACCACCATTTGTTTATACTACCGTTCTGTCATTATACAAGTCTCTCTCTCTCTCTCTCTCTCTCTCTCTCTCTCTCTCTCTCTCTCTTATCAAGCACTGGTCTTCCCCTTCACCAAGAAACATACGAAGGCACATAATACTGTTTCAACATGAGGGTTATGTCATACCCGAGAAAAAGAAGAAGAAGAAGAAGAAGAAGAAGGAGGAGGAGGGAGGGCAGGAGGAGGAGGGGCAGGAGAAGGAGAAGGTTGGGCAGGAGAAGGAGGAGGAGGAGGAGGAGTCAGGTAGGACGCGTGGCAATGGTTTTAAGTGAGACAAATTCAGATTCAACAAAGACATAGGCAAGAATTGGTTCACCAATAGAGTGGTGGACGAATGGAACAGGCTTGGGAGCCATGTTGTGGGTGCCAATACCATAGATACATTCAAGAAGAGGTTAGATAAAGCCATGGAGGGTGAGGTAAGGTGGGGTTGAGTGTACAGGAGCTGCCTTGTATAGGCCAACCGGCCTCTTGCAGACTCCTTACGTTCTTATGTTCTTATAACTAGTTCGAAAGCGGTACGTAGCAAGGGCGGGGTTCATGACGTCATCACAGGCTTAAATTATTATTGAGATCCATATATTAAACCACTTACAGCACAACCATGAGCTAAAATCTACTTAAATCACTCAGAAACAAACATTGATAACTGAAAATCGCGTCCATATCCCTAACAATGCCTTCAGATAATGGGTGCTGTACGTTCCTAAAATGAACCTCCACTATCTCATTATCACCTGTTCTAGCCATGCAAATTTTAGTGTATATAGTTCCTTAATCACGGAATTATATCTACTCACGTTTGAATTCTTTGATAAACGGGATGATAGACTTGGAAATGAGAGCTGTCCCTAAAATGAGACTCCACTAACTCATTATCACCTGTTCTAATCGAGTAAATTTGATATGTGCGTTTCCTTTATCCCTAAATTGCATCTATTAACGAAAATACACCTGGATAAACGTGAATATAGGCTTAAAAAAATATATTAGAGGTATCCCAAGGCCGAGATTGTCCTTACTCTACTAACTCATTATCACCTGTTCTAATCAAGTAAATTTTAATATATACACTTCTTTTATCCAGAAATCACATCTATTAACGAGGACACACTTAGATAAACGTGAATATAGGCTTAAAAAAAATAAACTAGTGGTATCCCCAGACCGAGATCGTCCTTCCTGCCTGGCCTTCGGGAGTGAGTGTCAACCGAGCTGTCAAAAAATACGGTAATTCGTCTTTTTTCTTATTTTTCGTGGCCTTTTACTTATTTTTTCCACTGATTATGATAAAAGGGACCAAGGAGCAGTATGTGGACTAATATTGGGTGTCTTAGATGTGGAGAAGTGAGGTTAATCGATGTGTGTGTAGGTATTGACTGTGTGTGTGTGTGTGTGTGTGTGTGTGTGTGTGTGTGTGTGTAAAACGTTTTTATTCTCTTTGTGTTTTTTATTGATAACTTTTCCTCTTGATTATTCTCTGTGTCCTCTTTTATCACTGGTTTCTATCTATGGTGTCTATTCCACGTTTTCTTAATTTCTTCTTAATACTCTATGGGTTAGGAATGAGTCAGGTTTCCCCCTTAATACTCTATGGGTTAGGGATGGGTCACAGGTTTCCCCATTAATACTCTATGGGTTAGGAATGAGTCAGGTTTCCCCCTTAATACTCTATGGGTTAGGGATGGGTCACAGGTTTCCCCCTTAATACTCTATGGGTTAGGGATGGGTCACAGGTTTCCCCCTTAATACTCTATGGGTTAGGGATGGGTCACAGGTTTCCCCCTTAATACTCTATGGGTTAGGGATGGGTCACAGGTTTCCCCCTTAATACTCTATGGGTTAGGGATGAGTCACAGGTTTCCCCATTAATACTCTATGGGTTAGGGATGAGTCACAGGTTTCCCCCTTAATACTCTATGGGTTAGGGATGGGTCACAGGTTTCCCCCTTAATACACTATGGGTTAGGGATGGGTCACAGGTTTTCCCCTTAATACTCTATGGGTTAGGGATGGGTCACAGGTTTTCCCCTTAATACTCTATGGGTTAGGGATGAGTCACAGGTTCCCCCCTTAATACTCTATGGGTTAGGGATGAGTCACAGGTTTCCCCCTTAATACACTATGGGTTAGGGATGGGTCACAGGTTTTCCCCTTAATACTCTATGGGTTAGGGATAAGTCACAGGTTTCCCCCTTAATGCTATATGGGTTAGGGATGAGTCACAGGTTTCCCCCTTTGAGCAGCTATTCACGGAGCCTTGTTATCCACGCCTTATTTTCCTAGTGTGGTTTATTCTGCTTGTTTTTATCACAGCTGAGGTGGGTCTTTTCAGGACCCTCACCAATCTCTACCCTTGGAGTGACTTCAAAGCCCAAGGTCATATGTGTGTGTTAACCTACTCTTGCATTATTGTGCTGAGCGGTGTCAATGTTTTTCTTAAGGTATTACTCCAGAAGTACACCCGTCTCACTGCACAGGACATTTTTGTTCTATATGAAGGAGCTACTTTGTTCACATACAACACACTGGTCTATTGCTTTGCCATTGCACTTGTTTAAGATTAATTTCTTAAAATATTGTCTTGGGGAGATATATGAAGGGATTTATTTCCATTTATCACATTTTAGCAGCAGAGTACATGCTTTTGCTAGGTTGTTAGGTCAGGTCAGGTTTTATTAGGTTAGATATAGCAATTTATGATTGATTGTTTATTATAAATACTTGATATGATTCTCGCTGTGCCATTGTTTGTTGTTACCGGTGGTCAGTGACCCAGTGGGTGTACTTCTGGAACCTTATCGTTCTTTGTAATGAGTCCAACAATGGCGACAAGAACTAAATTATAATTTTCTGTTGCTGTGGCTAGTTTGTCCCTGAAAGATTTGGACATTAAGCGTATTTTCAATCACTACAATCTGCCTCCTTTTCAGCTTGCCAATCAGCCATGTCGAGTTACCAAGACGACAACAGCATCCCCCTGGTGGACGATGATCCTTCAGGTGGGTCTCTCTTTCTGTTGACCCCCTGCTAATGCCCTCCCTGCCCCTGAAGGGACCCCATACAGCAACATGGTGGCTAACTATCATGACTAGTGTGAAGGATTAGATAAAAAAGACAGCTACAACACATAGCCAACCTAACAATTACTTATATACATGATTCACATTACATTAACATTTTACAACAAAAATTATTAGTAACAAATAGATGATGTTACATGCAGTGACCCATAAGAGTAATGTAAAACTGGCATATTGAATGCGTATATAAATGATAGTTTCTTGCCTTGTACTAGAATCTGTAAACTGATATGGTAGTGTGTGTGTGTGTGTGTGTGTGTGTGTGTGTGTTATCCCGTAATGTGAGCCCCGCCCCCACAGTGGTGCTGGATGATGACCGAACAGCTGCCTCAGAGATCTCCAACTCGACGCGTGGCCAGAGCCTGGAGTCCATCCCTTCCACCTACACCAATGGCTCCAGCAGTCCCCTCCACAACAGTGAGTCCCTCAGTCCCTTCACATTTAGTGGTAAGTCATTTTATAGTGACCATTCTCACTGCTATATATGCCTCGGTTGTGCTTCTTTCTTGTTTCTTGCGAAAGAGAAAGGAAGTTCCCAGTGGAGGAGTTTCTTGAGTTCACCCATTGTACTTCCCATTGGAGGAGTTTCTTGAGTTTGCCCGTCATCACTTTTGGTTGCCTTTTATGGCGGAATGATTTGGAGGCATGTGTTATTAAGTCTGACGTTGGACAGCAAAACTTACTAGTGATTTTATTCTACTGATTTTGATTTTCATTTTGTCATTATGCTAGTTTGCTTTTTGTGGAGTAGAGGACATGGCCTAAAATTGATTGCCACTCTGTTTAAACTTAGAATTTGATTACATTCTGCAGAGTATGTTATTTTTGGCAATATGCTTTGGGAGTACGGCTGTTTGTTGATGATATCGTGATATAATTGTATTGTGGTGTCTGACTAGTGTTGTTGTAGCTCTGACTTCTCCTCGGAGTGCTGTGTGCGCTGTGTGTTGGCAGTATTGTTATCAGTACTCTCTCTTCACAGGCCTGGAACCAGACATTTCACCCGACGAGCACGAGGAGAAGGCCCGTCTCATTGCTCAGGTGTTAGAACTTCAAAACACACTTGATGGTCAGTACAGTTTTCCCTGTATCCCGTTGTTACTCCCATTCATTTTTCTAACTTAGATCTGTACTAATAACCCAAATTCAGTCCTCAAGAAATTTCCATACTATTCTCAGACACACCATTCCAAGGAAACCTGCCACTGACTAAAATACAACTTTCTCTCCATCAGATCTTTCTCAACGTGTGGACAGTGTCAAGGAAGAGAATCTGAAATTGCGCTCCGAGAACCAGGTTTTGGGTCAATACATCGAGAATCTCATGTCTGCCTCCTCTGTGTTCCAATCCACCTCACCCAAGACAAAGAAAAAGTAAGTGATGAAGCTGCCTCTTGGATGATTATAATCATTGGCAGGTGTGGCCACCTTGAGGGCTCAAGTACTAGGATGGGGTTAACTGTTACTATTGTTTGTTTTCTCCCTTTACTCATATTAATAGCTATATACCCATCCTCTGTGGTTTTTGACCAAGGAGACTTTTTCTTATGTGTTTGTATCTTCAGTGAATTTGTTTTTACTTAAGAACATATTTTGATGTGTTTTGTTACTTGAATCTTTGTTTTCAGTGATTGTCTCTATAGTTTCCACTGGTCTTCAATATCTATTTTCCTAGTTGGAATCAAATTTTGTACTTTGGTAGCATGACTGATACTTTTTATAATTAGATTTTTATTTATATTATATTCCTTCTTCACACTAGTAAAAAATCTTTCATGTCACTAACAGGAACATGAGCTGGTCTCCTGCTTATTTAGGGTGAATAAACAACATCGTATAACCAAGATATGTGAAACTTGGAATACCTTCTGTCCATTAGCTCTTTTATCTTATTTGTGTACTGAACAAGATCAGTTTTTTTCTTATTCAGTCATCCCGCTAAAGAGGTCATCAATTTGGAGAGAAAAATACATCCAAGGTTTTATTGCAGTAAACAGTGGAGGCAGTTTGAGGCTTGAGGTGTTGGGGAGGTTCTCGCAGGTAACTGGATCTCCACACTCTTGGCACTTCAGCTGTCATGAACAGAGCTATTTCTCAGCGGCACACCCATAGCTCAGTCATTTATCCTGCTGGCATGGCGTGAGGGAGTACCAACCTTCGCAGGGGAATAGAACAAGGGGCAGCATTGTGGCCTCAAGCCTTCAGTGTGCAGTCTCCTTATACTTGCAAAATTCTAATACATATGTGATCTTGCTGATTATTAGCACTGTGGCTAAGGCACTGAGTTATACTGATCAAAGTATATTGAGACTTGTACTTTTTAAATTTGCAAACATGAACATATCTGGAGAAAAAAAACTATCCCATTAATTTGTTCATGGATAAGTGACTCCCACCACTTACGGCAGTAGCTGATGACTCTTAGCAGCCACCACCACTACCTAGTCTCCCAGTAATAAACACATGTCACACACAGATAAATGCATACATAGAAGATTTGCATGCCCTGGGTAACCACTGTAGCATGTTTTAAGCTTGGCCCAACACTTCATCATCAACCCCTTCTTGAGTGCTCTTTTTTTTGGCTCTTTGCACATCACAGGAGCAGCTTGTGGCGGAAGACTTGCTGCAAATCACTTGTTATATTAGTAATGCAGCAATGACCAAACATTTTTCCCTTCCCATCACGGCTTCAGCTATATTCAGGATCTTGCATTATTCTCAATATTTATCCTTTTCCTTAATTTCAGAATTATGAACAGTCATATTTCTCTCTACATTGCCTATAGGTGAGATTTCAGCCTCTGGAGAAATATAAGTAGAAGGGTACAGGAGAAAGAGAAAGAAAGATAAGGGGGATAGAGAGAAATGAAAAAGAAAAGTAGATAAATGAAGCAAAAGAATATCAGGCACCAGCAATTGCAAAACGTGTGAATGTGTACGAAATCCTCTTCCAGGGCTTACTGTCTTATGAATAATATTTTTGTGTTTTATAATTTTTACTTATTTTTATTAATTTATTATTCATCTAAGGTTAGGTAAGTAAAGTCAGAGTGTTTGCAATAGCATGGTAAGAAAATGTGTGAATGGGAAGGTTTACTGAATGAGAAACTACTAAAGAGTAATCATTCAGAATTTGTGTGACACTTTTGACACAATGTTTTTAATTCCCTGTAGTGTATGCATATGTATGTATACCCTGACTTTGTATACATACTTCATCGTAGTGTTCCTATTTTTTTGTACAACTTTTATTTAGAATTATTTTGACTTTCCCAACAGAGGCACCTAACTCCTTCCTACTAGTGTTATGGTAAGTTCCCTCTCAGCTCCCTCTTTATTTTGTTAAAGTTTGATTTGTTTTGACTAATGTAACGTAGATAATTTTTTTTAGTTTTCCCATTTCTCTAGTATAGAGCAATGGTGTATATGTGTGCGTAGTTGGCTCAGGTTTCCATTCTTGAGAGAGGACTCATTGCTGTTGAAATGAATTTTGAAAGCCATGTAATGGAAACTGTATCAAACATATTCTTATTGAAATTTCATTCAAAGTAAAGATTTAACATGATGAATGACACAAATTCTAGTGAAAAGGTGAATTGGGAAAATAATGGTCATCAGAATCAAATGAATATTTTATGAATGTGTATGTGAATCTGTTAAAGGTATGAACAGACTAAACTTTTTACTAACAACATCAAGTTAAAAGTGATAAAAGGATTGTCATGAGCTAGGTATCTGTGTATCTGTGCTTGGGTCACAAAGTAGCTACTGTGAGCTGGGGTTGAACTTGCAATGTTATAGTTGCAAGCAGAGCACTGTATTTATAAAGCCACCTAGCCCTCTACCTGTGCATTTATAGATGAGGCAGCTGTAGAGTAGGTAGTTCTACATGTAGTATATTTCACATGTATAGGTAAGTTACTTGACTATATTGCTCTGAGAACTAACATCTTGCTGTAGTTTGGCCATCCTTACTATGCTGCTTTTATGTATGTTAAATTAGTATTGGTTTCCCTCCCTTTAATTAGTTTTGCTTACCACGTCCTGATGTAAGCATTTAGTCTTCATACATTATTGCAGTTGTCTCAGACTTCCAGGTAAAATATGGATATCATAGGCATGTAAAATATTATATTTTCAAATTTTAATTATGAATGTAGGAATGAAGATCAGACAGCCACTAGTCAGGTAACTTGCAATCTATTCATAGAGGCAGGATTTGTGTTGCACAGCCTAGTTTGTACTGAGTAGATAGAGAGTACTGTAGCTGTGTTGACTGTAGAGCAGAAATATTTAGACAAAATCTAAACTTCATCATATTACTTAGAAATTTTTGGGATATATGAGATTAAAGCTAAGTGAATGGGGGAAGACTGTTGCCTTTTGCAAACCTGCTTCAACACATTTAACGTGCCGGTGTGTGGATTGGCCTTTCAACAAACAGTCTGGCAGGCAATGTGGGATTCACAGATTTTGGTATATAGTATATTAATCACATCATGTAAATATATTTTCTCTTAGACATTTTATGAATGATCAGTTGCAACTTATGTATAATACATTAAGTTCCTCATTGATCAGCTCACCCAGTCACTGGGTGCTGCCACCTTCTTCCTTTGTATATATTTTACCTTGGCTGGCTTTGTTTGTCCAGAATGTGCATTGTCAAAGTGTTTTGTTAAAAGTCATTCCACATACTAGTAGTCTGCTGGTGCACTGAGACTGTTGAAATATGTTTCAGTAACATTATTCCTCCACTAGTTAAATCATAACCATGAAAAATAAGGACCCACACAATTCTTTTTACAATGGAGTGTATTCAGCTTTTTTTGGTCCTCAGGTCAGAGCGACTTCTGTAGAGCCCCGGTGACAGTCTGGACCAAACTCACTAGTCAACCCTGGCTGGTCACTCCTGAACGGCCCCACTCCACTACACCGCCACTGTCCTGCAAGGCCCCACTCCACTACATCGCCGCTGTCTGTCTTCTCGTCTGTTGTGTGTCTGTCACTGTATTTCTTTCTGTCCATCTTTATACCTTCTCATATTTTTATGCAGCTACTGTTGCTTATAAGAGTTCTTTGTGTATTTAGAGATTCATTTTCTTCTTTGGAAATATATACTCCACAGTTAAAAGTGAACTCTATACTATACGAGCCATCTAGAGACAGAAGGGTAAGCGTGCCAATGGCCATAATGGCGGTCTCACCCATCTGTTTCTAGACGGCTCATGCATTTTGATTTTGGAGAAAAAAAATATATTGTACTATTACATTTTACAAATGCTTTGTTCTTTTCATTCCAAATTCAAGGCAGAGGTTAGATATTCATTTTCACATATTTCCTGTAAGTGTGTCTATATATACTCTTCTTGCTGGAATGCAATTAGCTTTAATGTACAGTTTACTGTGAGGAGTATTAGTATTTATTATTCCTATAAATTCATGTATACTTAATCGCACAGCCTTAAATGTTACAGTTTATGTTTATGAGTCATTACAGCGGCATAGCTACACTAGTGCTACAGGTGCATGCACCTGTAGATTAGAGAGCTCTATTAACCTAGTATTCTGGCAAGAGGTGGATGTTATATTACCTAGATTTCTTCTTGAAGTTTATTCAGATTATACCTAACAGAAATGAATGTTGTGACAATAGTGCTGCACAGGATTATACCATACTAACAAGAGATGGAGAGAAAATATAACCTTTTGTATACTCTTTATTCATCATAATACACTTCATTTTTCCCAACATACTTTTCACACCAAAATAATAACCACAATTCTCTTGATCTCTACCCCCTCGCTTGCAGCTGAAGGCCTCACAGCATGAACTCATCATTACACTACAAATACCAGCTTTCGCTAAAATCACAGACTATTCTACTAACTTAAAATGAGCCATGAATGTGAAGTGAACAGATGCACAGGTGCAATGGGAGGACTGTGTGCAGCAGGGAGAGGAATGTCAAGTAAGAGATTAGGAAATTTGAGATAATCAGAGCACAATAATTATTTCCAGTTTTTTTGTTGGCTAACGCAATTTGTAAGTTATGCACACCTATCCGTCAAAGCTGGGCAGTGCCCTTGTTGCAGCAAGGGCACTGCAATGCTTGGCAATGATAAAACCTCCAAGGCTGACATTTCTGTTATTGCAAAGCTACATTTTATCAAAATATATATATATACCCCACTTTTCATGAAAGTTTTAACATACTCTATTCTGTCTTACTTGTTAGTTTGCAGGGAAAAAAAGTAAATCTGAACTGTACAGGACAACATGCACACACACAATACTCAGGCAAGCCTTTGGCTTAAGTGCACACTTAACAAAATGATCTTATGTCCACAGTAAGTCATTGATAAAGGTTGGCGAGTGTGTATTTCACCTATTTGCTGCTGAGGATGCTGATGTAGTGAAAAGTAAAGTGAAAATTAAATTTGATTATTCATCACACAGATGAATCGGTACTTTTCTCAGGTTACCAAGTTCATCGTCATATGTTCCCTTACTGATACATTGTACTGTATTAGTAGAAACAGTCCCATTTTTTATTAATTTTTCTCTACTTCAAGTATCTAAGTAGCTAAATGATAAACCTTTGATAGTGACTAGTGCAGTTCCCATTGCTCAGGTGATCATGAGCTATGGAAAATATCAGTATTTCACCAGACAGTTACTGTGTTTATTTCAGGTTTATGACCCATGATAAAAGCTAAAATATTACAAAACAGCACCTTGGGTATGCAAGCTTTCCATTCATGGCAAGCTAAGTCATACCTCTTCTATAATTCATAAAGCAACTCGGACAGTTTACCTTGAATACAAAAAGTTGAGTTATGTGACAATTGGCTGGCCACAAATTTATGTCCTAAAAGGGACCATTGGAGGATTTTCAAAGCTGCTGCTGTGTCGAGCACAGCACTTAACCTATTCATCTCTCAGCCTAGAGCAAGCCTATGGGCACAATCACTCCTATGCTGCAGTGATGAACTGTGAGGCATATGCCATAATCCCTTGTGAAATTTGATTAATAGCAAACAAAAGTTTTACTTCTTTATTTTTTTTCCTGCACTATGAAGCCACAATACTGCTTGCTTCAGGCAGAGAAAGTTCAATCCTCTACACAGAAACAGCTTTGAAAATGTCCTCCATTGTAGGCAAAGTGTGATACATAGCTACCCCACTGTGCACCTACCCAGAAACTACAGGATACAGGATGTCACCTTACCATCTCAGTCCATCACTTAGACGAGGTCTGTGGTGTTATAACCTGCACTGATGACACCACCTTGGACCGCCTGAAGGAGTAATCAGCAAGAGACTGAATCGGGAGCAAGCTTTCACACTCCTCCTGAAAATATATAAGAAAAGCTGTGAATATGGTTCTGCAAATAGATAATTAATTTATCATCAGAAATCCATTTTCTGAAATAAGTGTAGGTAAGAGCAAGCTTGGTATGCAATAGATGTTATTGTAGTGACTGACCCTCCTGATGCAGAAGACTACCCAAACTCATTCAGTGAGTGGGGTACCTCTTGTGACCAACTGGTTAAGAAGTGGCTTTCCCATCTTGCCAGTCACGGGTTCGATCCCTGGCGCCTGTAAAACCCTTTCCAGGCCTGGATTAATTTCTTGTGTATTTCGTGACACGCAGAGGTTGTGTGAAGGTAGTGTAGTGAAGAGGAATTTGGGCAACATATGATATGTAACTGTTACCTCTAAAATTCAACTTAATGAACCCACCATGCTAAACCAAGGATGACCAAGAGCTTCTTGCAGCTCCACTCTGTCCTCAGGCTTAAAGGCCAGCAGGTCATGGATCAGATCACATGCTTCCTGGGTCACTGAAGCAAAGTATTCTACAGGGAACGTGAGGTCACCTGAGAGAATATGTCTGCACGTGGCCTCAGGTGATGTGCCAAGGAAGGGAGAGCGGCCACTGTGGAATGGATGAGCATTAGCTTTGCTGAAACAGCACCTTTCCTCCAATGTTCTGTGGTCTTAAAACATACAAATAGTGCTGATTTCTTTTAGGTCATCTTTTGGAGAGGCTTCAACTGAGTAGGTCGATACAAAAACAATTATTCCTCACCTGACGAGAACATAAATAAGGACTCCAAGACTCCAGTAATCTGCTTGGACCCCAACTTCCTTTCTGGCTAGCAATTCTGGGGCCACAAACTCAGGTGACCCAAGGACCACAGGTGGACACTCAGGTGGAATCCTCAGCTCTTTGATTGGGATCTCTTTGTCATTGCCATCACCTGTATTTTTCTCACTTGGGGCCAGGCTTCTTGCGCTGCCGAAGTCAATGAGGCGGACAGCAGGCAGACTATCATCCTGGGGTATGCTGCATCTGCCGCCATCATTCCTTGTTCTTAGGATGTCAACTAGCAAATTTTCAGGCTGAAAGGTAATAAGGAAGGCCTATGTGTTTCACCCCTCACAGCAGTGGGCGACTGGTCAGTGTGCAGGCCTAAGGCGTCGTCCACACGGACATACATTGTCTGCCGCATACACGTACAAATGCGAGGCAGAAGCGAGGAGTGAACGGTGGACAGGCAAAACCCTCACTCTTGTCTGTGTCTGCGGCGGACAGTGTTTGCCCATGTGGACGGGGCTTTAGACTACCCACATGTTGTCCTGAAGACCACCAATCAACCCAAACTCTAGCAAAACTCTCTAGAGTGGAGCAAAGATGAGTGGGGGCAGTATGAGCCAAGCAAGATAGCAGACACTATAAACACTTGCCTGGGCCATTACAGGATGGGTTGACCTAGGGGTGCAAAGGGTGGGAAAGTTTACAGAAAAATAGAAAGTTTCTGGGAACTTTCAAATATTTCACATGTTTATGTATTAATAAACAAATCAATTTTGGTTAATATAACTATTAATTAGAAAATTTTAAGCAACAAAAATTAAATTTCCAATAAGTTAGGCTAAGTTTAATTAAGGAGCTTTGAAACACATGATATCCAAACACCTATAGCATAAATTAACAAAGAAAGCCTTCACTGTGTTATATACCGTAGAGTATAAATCAACAAAGAATGACCCCACTTTCTTGTATAGAAAGTCTCAATAGTAAGGAAGCATATATGAATTCTCTGAGTCAAGGCCTATAATAACTGTTTGGGGTTTTGTTATGTTAGGTTAAGTTTAGGGTATCTTCAAACACATGATAGCCAGCACCTTCTGGCATAAATCAACAAAGAATGACCTCACTTTGTTGTATAGAAAGTCTTAATAGTAAGGAAGCATATGTGAAATTTCTGAGTCAAGATCTATATTAACTGTTCGGGGTTATGTTAGGTTAAGTTCAGGGTATCTTCAGACACATGATAGCCAGCACCTTATTGTATAAATCAACAAAGAATGACCTCACTTTGTTACTTAGAAAGTCTCAATAGTAAGGAAGCATATATGAACTTTGAGTCAAAACCTATAGTAATTGTTTAGGGTTTTGTTAGGTTAGGTTAGGTTAAGTTTAGGGTATCTTCAAACACATGACAGCCAGCACCTTATGGTATAAATCAACAAAGAATGATCTCACTTTGTTAATTCGAAAGCCTTGTTGATAAGGAAGAATATATGAATTTTCCGAGTCAAGACCTATAGTAAATGTTTGGGGTTTTGTTAGGTTAGATTAGGTTAAGTTTAGGATATCTTCAAACACATGATACCCAGCACTTTCTGGTATAAATCAACAAAGAATGACCTCATTTTGTTGTATACAAAGTCTCATTATTATGGAAGCATATATGAATTTTCTGAGCCAAGACCTATAGTAACTGTTTGGTGTTTTGTTAGGTTAAGTTTAGGGTATCTTCAAACACATGATAGACAGCACCTCCTGGTATAAATCAACAAAGAATGACCTCACGTTGTTGTATAGAAAGTCTCAATAGTAAGAAAACATATGTGAAATTTCTGAGTCAAGATCTATATTAACTGTTTGGGGTTATGTTAGGTTAAGTTTAAGGTATCTTCAGACACATGATAGCCAGCACCTTATTGTATAAATCAACAAAGAATGACCTCACTTTGTTACACAGAATGTCTCATTAGTGAGGAAGCATATATGAACTGAGTCAAAACCTTAAGTAATTGTTTAGGGTTTTGTTAGGTTAGGTTAAGTTTAGGGTATCTTCAAACACATGACAGCCAGCACCTTATGGTATAAATCAACAAAGAATGACCTCACTTTGTTAATTTGAAAGTCTTGTTGATAAGGAAGAATATATGAATTTTCCGAGTCAAGACCTATAGTAAATGTTTGGGGTTTTGTTAGGTTAGGTTAAGTTTAGGGTATCTTCAAACACATGATAGCCAGCACCTTCTGGCATAAATCAACAAAGAATGACCTCACTTTGTTGTATAGAAAGTCTCAATAGTAAGAAAGCATATGTGAAATTTCTGAGTCAAGATCTATATTAATTGTTTGGGGTTATGTTAGGTTAAGTTTAGGGTATCTTCAGACACATGATAGCCAGCACCTTATTGTATAAATCAAATAAGAATGACCTCACTTTGTTACATAGAAAGTCTCATTAGTAAGGAAGCATATATGAACTTTGAGTCAAAACCTATAGTAATTGTTTTGGGTTTTATTCAGTTAGGTTAGGTTAAGTTTAGGGTATCTTCAAACACATGACAGCCAGCACCTTATGGTATAAATCAACAAAGAATGACCTCACTTTGTTAATTCGAAAGTCTTGTTGATAAGGAAGAATATATGAGTTTTCTGAGTCAAGACCTATAGTAAATGTTTGGGGTTTTGTTAGGTTAGGTTAAGTTTAGGATATCTTCAAACACATGATACCCAGCACTTTCTGGTATAAATCAACAAAGAATGACCTCATTTTGTTGTATACAAAGTCTCATTATTATGGAAGCATATATGAATTTTCTGAGCCAAGACCTATAGTAACTGTTTGGTGTTTTGTTAGGTTAAGTTTAGGGTATCTTCAAACACATGATAGCCAGCACCTTCTGGTATAAATCAGCAAAGAATGACCTCACATTGTTGTATAGAAAGTCTCAATAGTAAGAAAGCATATGTGAAATTTCTGAGTCAAGATCTATATTAATTGTTTGGGGTTATGTTAGGTTAAGTTTAGGGTATCTTCAGACACATGATAGCCAGCACCTTATTGTATAAATCAACAAAGAATGACCTCACTTTGTTACATAGAAAGTCTCATTAGTAAGGAAGCATGTATGAACTTTGAGTCAAAACCTTAAGTAATTGTTTAAGGTTTTGTTAGGTTAGGTTAAGTTTAGGGTATCTTCAAACACAAGACAGCCAGCACCTTATGGTATAAATCAACAAAGAATGACCTCACTTTGTTTGTTAATGGAGTCTTGGTGATAAAGAAAGAATATATAATTTTCCGAGTCAAGACCTATAGTAAATGTTGGGGTTTTGTTAGGTTAGGGTAAAGTTAGGGGTAGCTTTCAAACGCATGATAGCCAGCACCTTCTGGCATAAAATCAACTTCACACCTTGTTTTTGTTGTATAGAGTCTCAATAGTAAGAAAATATATGTGAAATTTCTGAGTCAAGGGAAGCAGGTAGTTTCTCTCGTAAAATAATGATACACAAACCCTGCCAACTATTCTCCGTAACCTGCTGCCACCCGTCACAGGTCACACTGACACATACCTTGAGGTCGAGGTAGGCCACGTGGGCGGAGTGCAGGTACTGGAGGGCCTGGACCACCTGCCTCACCAGCACGGCACAGGTGGCCTCGGTAGTTTCATCCCGCGTGAAGATCCAGTCCAGAATGGGAAGACCCATTATCCTGGAGGCAAATAAATGATCAGAACACTTCTTTCTCCTAATGACCAATGCACAATCACCACATGACTTATACAATCAATTATTTACAGCAAAGGATTAGGTCAAGGGCAAAACAATAAAACTAAAAACTAAATTAATTAAAAAGTCTGCTATGCACTACCCCAGCAAATAGAAAGAAAGACCAGAAGAGGTCAGGTTTAGGATGCATTGATTTCGTATTTCTCAAAGCAACAAAATCTAGTTTCGAACTGTCACACGTCTACCAGAAACACAAGTCAGCTTTTGAAGTCGCTATAGTTGCTCTCTGTGCTGTGAAAAAAAAATAATGATAATAAAAAATAATAAAAAAATACTCACAGCTCCAGGACGAGGATGTCGAACTTGGGCGTAGCATTGTAGAGGGCGATGGAGCGGGCCAGGGACGGGTGTTGCAGGCGGCGCAGCAGCTGGTATTCGCGCTCCGTGGCCGGCCGCTCCTGCCTCACGCGGCGCACGAACTTCACCGCCACCTCCAGGCCGTCGCTGTTCCGCTGGCACCGCTTCACCACGCTGCAGGGACGTGGGGATGGGCGGTGTTTGGGGCAGGGGGATAGGGGGGGCCCGGTCATAACTACCATCTTGCATTAACTCGAACTACCATCTTGCATTAACTCGAACTCCCATCTTGCATTAACTCGAACTACCATCTTGCATTAACTCGAACTACAATCTTGCATTAACTCGAACTCCCATCTTGCATTAACTCAAACTACCATCTTGCATTAACTCAAACTACCATCTTGCATTAACTCAAACTACCATCTTGCATTAACTCAAACTACCATCTTGCATTAACTCAAACTACCATCTTGCATTAACTCGAACTACCATCTTGCATTAACTCAAACTACCATCTTGCATTAACTCAAACTACCATCTTGCATTAACTCAAACTCCCATCTTGCATTAACTCAAACTACCATCTTGCATTAACTCGAACTGCCATCTTGCATAACTCAATTAAACTACCATCTATAACTCAAACTACCATCTTGCATTAACTCAAACTACGATCTTGCATTAACTCGAACTCCCATCTTGCATTGACTCGAATCTACTTTTTTTTTCCACAGTGGAGGAAACAGTTCAAGGTAAAAAAAAAAAAAAAAAAAGGGAAACTGAAAAAAAAAAAAAAAAAAGCCCGCTACTCACTGCTCCTACAGATCGAGTCACTAACATCTCGCATTAACCAGTTAGCTAATAATCGTTTGCAAACACTAATTCGTCTTTCCCGTACTCTCTCCAACAGGCATGAAAGAAAGAAAAAAAAAATCAAGTACCTATACAAGGGTTGAGACCTATCTATTTATCTACGAAAATACGTGGCATTATGGTACGGCAAGATAGTCAATGAAATAAACATACAAGGGTTTAACTGGAATATGTCACTATGGTTTTCTATAGGTCAATGCAATAAGCAATTTTTTATTTTTTTTATTTTTTTATCTAAGGTATATGCAAGGGTTGAAATCTATCACTGCAATACTGCGTGCCCCTATGATCATCTAAAATCGACAAATACGACAGCTAGACTTGGGTTCCTCCGCAAATGGCTTCATTATAATTTTATCATTTCATCTCGTTTTTCATGGAGGTGGAATGACAGGTTTATGGGAACCCGTCTGGCCGCGGCACACACGACCCTCCTCCCTCCCGCCCTGCCTCCACGTGTGGCTCAGACGGGAGGCGGCGGGCGTGTCACCTGGGAACTTTCACCGCCATGAACTGTTGACTGAACAAATACATTCACACACACACGCTGCTTGCTCAACACACTAACACCGAGCCATTCCTAGACGTGACTCACCTCAAGGCTAACGCACGCCTACTGATGCTTCCACTATATGATTCATGAAAATATACAAACCTAATTATATCCTGCACACACACACACACACACACACACGCACGCACACAAGAGCACTTACCTAAATCTTCCTTTCCCGAGGTCGTGCATCACCGAGTATTTCCTCTGAAACCCTGACAGCCAAACGACCCGGTCCGAAGCTTCAGTGACCTCGCCCTCCTCCTCCTCCTCCTCCTCCACCTCATCCTGCGGCTGCTCCTCCTCTCCCGTCTGCCCCGCCACACACGCCTCCTTCACCTCGCTTTTCACTGCAGTCTCGTCCTCCTCTTCTATCACATCTGAAAATTGCACACACGCTTGTCAGGGAAAGGAAGAGATGTCAAGTCAGTCTTCTTCCATATGACGATTTGTTTATGATCCAGTCAAAAATGTAATTAAAGGTATAGGTAAATGAAAGGGGCGTAACAATATATCCGTCCTCCTCTTCTATCACGGCTGAAAATTGCACACACGCTTGGAAAGGAAGGAAGAGGTACTAGTTAATTCTCTCCCGTATGACAACACGATCCGATCAATAAAACTGCTAGTGATATTGCAAAATGAAAGGGCGTTATGATATCCTTAATTCCTTCTCATCCATCACTGAAAATTGAGCACACGCTTATATAAGAGGAGAGAGATGTGAAAGTTGATTTTCTCCCATATGATGCCTTGTTCACGATCCAATCAATAAAACTGTTTAGGGTACTGCAAAACGAAAAGGGCGTTACAATATCCAGGGTCCGGCGGGGCACTCATGACAAGGGGCCGAGGGAGCGGTGATGCTGCCTCCCTCACCGTCAGACACACACTGGTCGCTGGTTGTCCTACTTTCCCATCAAGGCCTCAAAGGTGACGGGGGAAGGATGCTCATTGTTCCTCCCTGACCTGGCGTGACGCTGAGTGATGTGTCAGTCCTAATGAACACTACTTGTTACCGTACGTTATGGGAGAGCACGCCTCGCATCTCTTACGGTCTCATAATTAAGGTCGTATGACTAGCATGCTTGATGTTAATGGCATCGTCTGGTGGCGTACTCGGTGTCTGAGAGAAACCATGCACCATCTCAGAAACTTGATATACACGATATTCTGCAGGAGACAACCCGGCCGTGACCACCGCCTGTCACAGTTCGCCTCTGCTTATATTTAGATGCGTGGCAGCACGAAAGGGTGTCTGTGCGGCAAACATACCTACAGCAGCACAACCTGGCGGGCGACTGTATAAGGAATGCATCAAATGTCAAAGTTACTCATGGCAGGATAACTGATTCAGGGGGTCTGTTTTCATACAGTTTTCCTTTACCCAGTGTGGTGTGTGTGTGTGTGTGTGTGTGAGAGAGAGAGAGAGAGAGAGAGAGAGAGAGAGAGAGAGAGAGAGAGAGAATCAGTGACCCTTTCTTCCACTTGAAATTAGAGTATACAAACCCTCGAGGTGCTTAAAGTTGTCATCTTAATCATAAAGAATCTTACAATAGAACTGCAGCAGCTGAATTCATGCTGCACCTCACAACCAAGACAAACTGCAGTAAGTTACTGGTAGAGTTCTGCATTTTGTTAGTTTTCTGATAAGATTGAAATAAAAATAATCTTCAAATAAAAATAGTCATTAGCTTTTGGCAAGCAAGAAACCTTCCAACGTGCAATTCTGCACCTAACCATGATACAGCAAACTTTGCTTTCCTTGACCCTTCCTTCCACATGATTAGTGTAAATACACAACTGTTTGTTAAGTGAGAGATCGCTCAAGACGAGTCAGGCACCGTGATCCCCTGATAAGTGCTGGTCGCCTGCTGAACCACTGGTGAGATGATCCACAGATTGTGTGACAGGGAAAAGTGACAGGATCTGACTTTTTGTTAACCATGAGTATACATGCATGCAAAGTAAACACTATAGTATAAAAAAAATAATCATGTTTGACAGTTTGGTACACGAGACAAACTGTAGGGAGGGTTGACCCACAAACACCTAGGCTATGAATAAGACCCACCAGGATAACCCGCTCTCAAGAGCCAATCCCATAAGGATGCTTAGAAGGTTGTGAGGCTCATGCAGTTCCATGCAGCAACTTCATGCCGATCAGCCTGCATGCAATTACTGTCTGATACCTAGGTAACGACTGCACGCGTACATACTTAATTGAATCCTAAGGTAGGATGAGAGACTGCATTTTCTTAATGATAAATCTGTATACTACGAACATACCAAACTGGCGTGGTACAGCTCCTCCCTCTGAGCCTTCCCAAGGCATAAAAACTGAACCCGAGCCTTCCTTCCACTCACCATTACTCTCCGCATTTCTCAGCAGGCCCTGCACCACTCCCACTTGTTAGCGTCACACCTTGTCGACCAGAGGCAGATGGATGTCTAAAGAGATCAGATCCATAGGAAATGCGCCCTGGCAGCACGCAGCACGGTCACCCCGCCCGAAACACTCTTCGAAGCAATGAGGCGCGGAGTGGCGTAAACCAACCAGCGGGAGGGAAATTTGAGTGCCGTTTTCAATGCCCTCCTTTCACTAACATTTCCCTCCGGCAGCAAGGACCACACCTTTCAACTAATCAATAAATTATTATGTCTAAACACCCTTGTCTCGGTCTTTTTTTTCTGCTTTCGTGTCCAAGCTTTCAAATCAGATTTAACTTCAGTGGGAGGGAAATTTGAATCCTATTTTCAGTTCCCTCCTTTCACTGACGTTTCCCTCTAGCAGCCAGGACTGTCTCTTAACGAGTCAACGAAATATTGCAATAAAACATCCTTTCCTTTACAGGGTCGTAATTTCTGGGGGAGCTAGGGGGGCTACACCCTCCCAATGCCCCTAAAGTGATGAAAAAAAAAAAAAATCCACCTGCACATGCTCCCCCCCCCTGTTATGCCTTCTAGCCCACCCAAAAAATTACCAAAATTAGGGCCAGCTATCATTATTTCTTATTCTCTTTGTTTTCAAGCTTTCAAATCAGCCTCAATTAATAAAAAAAAAAAAAATTATTTGTAAAGGATTATATGCAATTTGGAATTATACAGGAATTATTGGGTGGTGAAGCCCTTGGGTCACATGCCTCTCTTTGGGAGAGCATATGCAGGCAGATTCACCCCCTCTAGCTCACCACTGATTAGAATGAGAAGAAGATTTGCGTGAAAGTTAAGAATTACTCCGGCATTGCTTGTCTGGGAGTGGTCTTTGCTACAACACACCTTATACAAACATTGCTTATCAGGCTGAGGGCCACCATCCTTGATTCAGAGATTTTTGACCTGCTGCTGGCTGTAACTTGTACCATAATTTGTAGCTGGGAACACTGCAGGACCAAAATAAGTCTCTACCAACCTTTTTGAACTTTGTCTTTCATAATAAGGAAGATGGACATTTGTTCATTTCCACTTTTTTCCATTAAAATGTATCAGGCTGTCACATGCAGTGTACTCTGCAAGAAAAGTGTTGGATGATGTGCTGGGCTAAGAGGTGCAGGATCATTACGAAAATAAAAAATTAGTACTGTACAAATGTAAAGAGAAATGCAGTTAGTATCAATCCACACATTAGGTGACAAGAGTACCCAAACCCATGGATTATTTTACCAATATATACAGCTAGAGCAAAATAATCTTTTAGTTGTAGGCGTGGATGAGTACAACCCTGGAGCACCTTAAACCTCTGATGACAAATCCTTGGCAGCAATGACTGCCACAGAAGTCTGCTTCTCATCAAGCATCAAAAGGAACAACACACGTAAACCAGTACACTCGTGTGGAATGCTCTCCTTGCATTAATCTTCAGGGCATTTTACATACAAAATGTTTATGTCTGCAAGTCAACCAGATATTGAGGAATAAATGGTTTTAGAGAAAATAATTTATTGAGTGCACAATACAAAACAGGTTCCGTCTATGCCGCTGCTCAACACGGGGAACACGAGTGAACTACAGCTAAGCGGGTTCATACAATGTACATATTTACACAGTAAATTATACACGAGACTATAAAATCCTTTGGCACAAAAAAGGGAGTGCAATATTTCATGCAAATTGATTTAAGAGAAAAAATATCTCTTGATCCTTATCTAAAATTGCTATTAGGTTTATTTATTTCCCTATTGGCAAACTGTAGTCAAATGCAGTTAACACCACAAATATTTATATGAATAGAGCTGGGTGGAATGCTAAATACTGTTTAGGCAGGCAGTAATTTAGATTTTTTCTAATTACAAAGCTACAACAAAAATGGTCAATGACAACAGTGAATGGCATAGACTAATACAGTATTCTATAGAGAGGAATGACAACTTGTGGACACTTGCAAAACATCTCAGGATCAGACCCTGCACATTCATCTTTGTAGCCTATACTTTCCGTGAGAGTCAGCTAAAGTACACATCTCCTTTCAATAGACGGTCTACATCTGTTGTGCAGTACCCCAGCATCTAAAGGTACTGAAGGCCAAAGTTTATTCCTATGTTATTTCTGACATTTATGTTGTTGAAATTAATTCAGAGGTTTTAGGCATCAATAGCAATGAGTAATTAATTTCAGAATAAAGCAGTTTCAAAGATACATTTCTTTTGTTTGTTATGTTATATAATCATACATTTTTAGTAATGTCTTGCTCATACAAAAGGCAAACCATTTATGACCACAACGCTAATAAAGTCAATACAATTTCACTCCTTAGCCACAAAATACAGACCAAGGACTGCTACAAATGCAGGACAGTGGTACTAATACTGCCCCACCAGGATAATGATAATGCATCACTGCTGACTTACACCTGGCACAGAATGATAATTGGTGTTCTGTGTTTTCATTGCAAGTCATTGCCATACGTATGAAAATCTGGACATGAAAAGCTCCTTCCCCTATAAAGCAATGTTGTGGTCATAATTTTGGATCTTTGGCAAATTTCCCACGACTTCACTGTGACTGACCTGGACATCAACTCTCTTATATGGGGCTGTTGTTGGGCAGAGAAACCTCTACTCAGTTAGGGAGGTGTGTGACAAATGTGACTTACTGAATGTGGCAAGTTTATGAAGCAAAACTTAAACAACACAAAGAAGTGGAAGACATGGTATGCCAGCACAGTGAAATGGTCAGGAAAGATGAGAGCAGAAAGCTGTGTGTTACCATGCATAAGCTGGTGTTACTGGATATCCAAGCAGTGCCATCATGCTCTTGTTACAGCACAGACTGGATCACATCAGTGGAAGAATTAGGATATGAGAAATACTTACGAACACGGTAAATCAACAAGGTATTCATCAACATGTTTTGACAATGATGTGGCAATACCGTTTACCCTCTGCAACTTTGGACTTTCTCTTTTTTCAATAACTACGAAAGAACAAGTTATTGCTACATTTCCAATAGTCCTTCTCTGAAACATAATGAATTATATACATTGTGACTTTTAGAGGAATGTTAGAATGGTCTGAGATCATGCACAGATTTGTGTTTAAGTTTCAGCAACACTGAACAGCCACATTAACGACACAATAAAGCAGTTGTTTTTTTATGCTGCAAGTTTTTTTTATTTTTCTGGATTTAGTAAATTAGGTGATTTTATCATACTGCTTGACTGTTAAAATGAGCTGCATAATAGAAGTTTTGTTATTTTCAAAGTTAAAAAGAGCAGATAGTTTAGAGATTTTACTTTTCTATTAATTTAGAGAGAAATAAAAATATGTGAGGAAGTGCATGACTGCAGCTCAGAGGCAAATCAACATGAAAGCATTTAAGTCAATGAGATGAATGTGGAAACAATTTTGTGATAGGCATTCCAAGGAAGATACAGAATTATCAAAATCCTTTAGGGAGCACCGAATGATGTGCTATTTTCAAATAATAAAAGAATATGTTCATATGATCACAATGATCACAACCCCACCTCTGCACACCACTGTGGCAGAGAGGCTTAGCATTCTGTGCCTTGTAACGCTGCGTCCAGACCATTGCACATGTTTGTGGAGACAATCAGGGAATTAGTATGAGAAAATCAATTTAGTGAATATCATTAATACTTCACTGATATATTAATGTTGATGAGGGACATGAGGCATGAAGATGGGTGTGGGAGGCCACACCATCCTGGGAGAGGACAGTGGCTGTGGTCCATATTTAGACCTTTTCAAAATACATCAATATTTTCATGGTTCAGCTCAGAAGTTCATTGCTCTTGGTGGATATTTCCTTTGCATTCCTTGGAGCCTCACTTGATGCGATCATAACACACTAGCCATTCTGTACATCATGTCCAAGTATATATACATTGAAATTACTATATTCAGGACAATTTGCAATTTATGATAATGATCTGACTCATCATAATTCACCTTGCTAACACTCTATGTCTGTTTGTCTATGCTGCCATAATTCTTACTTTTCTATTACAGAATATTCATCTGGTAAATTCACTGTGATAAGTGGTGGTGCTTGTGGTGATGGGGATGATGATAATGGCATAGTCGCTGTCTAGGGAAATAGTACTATTCAAAGGTGTCGTATTATCTAAAAATTCACAGTAAAAAAGTATATATATAAATAATTTTAAAGTTATTCAACTTCCTTAAAACAATTACTAAACATATTACTGGGACCAAATGATCATATACAAAAATATTTAAATATCAAAACATTTGGCAAACATTAGGAAAATATAGGATGTGAGACGAAAACCACACATGCACTGAGACCCAGATAAGGCTGAATAGTAAAGTTTCCAGTATTCCATTTGGGAGCACAGATCTGAACCTTAATCCCTTGCAGCCCAGACCTCCACCAACCGTCCACCACTACAAGGAGTGGCCATTGGAATAGCAGTGCTCCTTACCGTGGGCCAGATTGATGCGTGCCGAGCAGGCGATGGAATGGCCGGCGCAGGAGATGGTGCAGGTGTACTCGCCTGCATCAGTGACCCGACAGCTTCCCAGGTGCAGGCTCAGTGTGCCGTCGCGGTGCTGCTCCATCTCAAAGCGTGGGTCTGTCAGCTGGCCATGGGGCCCCGACCAGGTGACGATGGTTGACTCCAGCCACAGCCCGGCCACAGATATCATGCACACCATCTCTGCCGGCTCCCCCGGACACACCGTAACGTTTCTCAGTGGGGATATTATTCTGACGGGTGACTCGGGTGAGGCCGGGACACACCCACTTGGGGGTTTCTCAGAGTGTGGGGTACAGTAGTTCTCTCCATCTGAGTGGTAAGGGTTGATAAGGGAGACTGTCATTTGCCTACTGGGTAAGTGGGAGGCTGATCGGACTGATGGTAGTTCAGGAACGGCTTCCTCCTTCTTCAGTGAGGGCTGGCGCTGGTGCTGATGCTGCTCCCGCTTGGAGAAAGATGGCTTACGGAACTTCATCCACGGCTTCTTAATCTGGGACTCATAGGATGGGAGGTTATGCTGAGGAGAAGAGGGAGTGCTGGTGAGGACCTCAGGATTGGCAGAGGGAAGGATGACATAAGAAGGCACCCAACCTTCAGCGGCCGGGCTGCTGCTTGTGGCTGCACGGTGGACCAGGTATCCTTGTGAGGCATTGGATGATATTATCTGTTGGGGATGATTGACATGATTATCTACGTATTTAACCTAAAATGAGATTCAGAGTGATTCATAAACAAGGCCAGATGAAGATCTATTTGTTGAAATAAAACAGGCTCCCTCCCAACTACACTGAATTACCTAAATATTTGACTTTACCTGAAAGATGCCAAAATTAGGAACTCACCTGGATTGTCTCCCCTCGAGATACTGATATTTCATCCTCTTTCAGGGCAGTGTAGTCGGCCAACACCTTCACCATTGTGCCAGCCGGGAGGGACACGTTCCATTCACCCTGCCAGGAAGGAAACTTCAGCTTGAATATGGAAAAAAAAATTGATTTCCGCTCTCTCTCTCTCTCTCTTATTAATGGTTGTTCTGTCATTTCTAGACACAGCTGAATGAAGGAAACCCTAGTTCATAAATCATGCTGCACACTAAGAATGAGCTCTAATGAATGCCAGACATAATTATATGTTTTTACAATAAACAAACTTTAAACAGGATTATACTTTAGTTCGGGAAACTGACAGAGAAACACTTGGAAAACATTATCATTCAAATTTTGTTTAGAGTGAAAACTCCTGGACACTACTTACCTCAAGGCATCTGAGATACTTAAGACTTAAGACATTCATATTAGTACTGAAATATTACATCACTGAATGCTTGAATACTGTGCACAAATGTATCCAGATCACTATCAGGTAACTCACAGACTTAACACAGTGCAGCCACAGCAGATTATCATGATGTCCATTCATAAAGGTTTTATAACTATGCTCAACTTTTAAATATTATATATTTAAGGTTTATTACTTCCACATAATGGACTTCCTTACACCTCTGAAAAAAGTAAACCTTCTCTCAAGACAAAAAAGCTACTGATGCAAAAGATGGCAATTTGACAGCTTTGTGAGGACAGTCCACAGGCAAGTCAGTTCCTAGGACACACACTTTTGATCTTCAGATTTACTGGTAAGAAAGTATGTTAGAAAATTTTTGCCAAACTGTTAAAGAAAAATCCTTCAAGGCATTTTGCAGACACACATATGTTGTGAAGGCTCCCACATACCAATCATATACTCCACCTGCCTGACCACTCCCATCATATAACATATAGTTCAAGCAATGGAAATATTTGTGAGGTATTTCAAACACTGTGATCATCTTAACAAAGAACAACTGTGAAAAGCAGATAAAGAACTTCATTCAAACTATTCATAATGACATTTATGAAAACAATGTGTAAATAATTTAAAATGGCTGACTTTCATAAGCAAGATCAATTAAATTTTTCAAAAGAAGTTGGAAAAAAATCAGTCTTTATTACTACATACTGCTAAGGAAGAAAACTAATAAAAACTCACAAATCCTGAAGCTGCTTACTAAATTGTTAATACTTTCTTAATTCTAAAAAATTAGTGAACTTTCCCCCTGATCTCTCGCTCCTGAAGTGTTAGTACGTTGTTAAACACTGGGCAGGAAATCATGCAATTTGTGTCAAAGCAATGAAGAAGCAAACTGAAGCTCTTCTGCCGCGGGCCCTCGTGAGGCAGCTCAGAGAGGCAGCGTCAGCTGGGACAAGAAGATGACTCAAGCCATGTGTTCATCAGTTGTTATTGTACTCCAGCCATTATCATTATGACAAATCTCACTCCCCACAAAGATAGTGTGAGAACTTTGAAGTAAAAATTTTGAAAGTAAAAATTGATAATTCTGCAATAGCAGCACAACTAGTTGACTTTTCTAAGAACCAAATTTCCTCTCAGGTAGTCTAATACACCGTAGATTACATTTTGTCTTTGGTCTTGTAATGAAAGCTTTAACTACTCAACTCGTGGGTTTCTTTGGCTGAGCCGAAGCTTAGAGTTTAAGCACTTATAATAAACATATCACATTCCTCTTTACGACACATTTTTAATACACTAATTATTGTCATCAACACTTTTAAATGCCTTTCACGGGGGTCTTCCTTGTACATGCAACAGCCACAGGCACCACAAGCAGGGCGCTGCAGCGAGAAATTTGTACATTGTGAGTCTTTATGGTTTTCTTTGTCACTGTTAGCAGCACAGCTGTACATAGTCCTTTTCCTTACAATTAAGGATCAAAATGGCAATGTTTCCAAACATCTACACAACAACAAAATATTATCCTAATGTTTTGACATTATAACTGATGCAGATCAATTATTACTGATGCAAAAAATAACTACTTATGTTATATTTCACTGACACTTGGAAAGCTTTACAAGTGATTCATCAGATGGCCAGAAACTCAGCAGGATACACATTGTGGGTGTTTTCATTTTGAGAGCCAAGGAACAACACATCAAATGGTTCACTTTCCAAGTTAGCAAAGCAGTATTTTCATGTTATTTCTTCTTATAAAGAAGAGTTTTCATTCCAGTATAAAACTGTCATTTCCTGTCTGTGCATTTAAGTACAGTCACTCACAAAAAAATTCTAGTGAAGAATGATGACTAATGTGCTTGGATACAACAAACCAATGAATGACAATTTTTAAGGAATGTAAATGAGTAAAGCCAGCAGCTGCGGTACTCAAATCCAATGGTGAGTAACGTTTCTTATTTCCAACAAAGAAAAAAATATTCTTATTTTGTCAACACAGCTGAGACAACTAATAGTTAACTGTACATTCTGGAGGCTACCACGCTACTGTGGAAAGATAAGTCAGTGAGTGACCACACGTCAGCATCACGTCCTATACATCCCGTGACTCGTCTCTGGCTCCCTATCCTACTCTCTATCTAACATTTGCTGGTAACTCTGTTCCTTTCCTGTTCCTTTCCATGCACTAAGATAATTCATGTCACTGGATTATGTGTAAAAAGCATCATTTCAGTTATTCTAACTATTAAAGATTTACACCTTGAGACTTGAGTAGTTTGTGAGTGGAGATACAAGATGATGAACCGAGAATACACAAGGCAAATCAGTAGAAAAGGCTATGGACACTAAAGAGTAAGCTCCTCTTATTGAACCTACCTGGAGTTAGTCAAAATATATACTAGATTCTCACATATAAGAATTGGGTTGCAAGATTTCTTTCTTAATCCCGCCTCTTCACTGAAATCCGGCTGAGTATACAGTCATGAGGTACTAAGGAATTTTCAAGCTCATATTAGAAATTTGGTTGGGTAGGACATGGTAAGATTCTGCCTTCTCATTTTAAACTTGCTTACTCGTAAAAGGACCATCTTTAACAAGGATTATTTGGGTGTCCTTTTGTCTTACTTTCTCATGTCTTTCAGGGTTCTCAGTTAAAACACTGAGACATGAAGTAAAGGGATCCCAGTTTTGCTTCCCCAGTCAGCGAATCTTCAGTGAACAAATTGGGTTGGTGTAATTTTACCAAGAGAAAGGATGTTGTGTCACTTTTGTTTTGCGCCCTGACTAAGTTACAGAATAATAATAATAAAAAAAAACATTTATATATCACATTATGTTAAAAAGGTAATATCAAAAAAACTCTGGACAACACTGATTTATACATTCTGAACCACTATTAGCTGTATAAACATATTGCTTCACTATTCCATTTATTCATAATTACATGTACTCAAAACTCATTGTGACTAGTTTTAAATTGAGGCTATTTGAAATTCAGAGCTCCTATTTATCTTTCTATTAATCTACTTGGCTACCTATCTATCTATTATTCTATCTATCTGCTTATCAGTGTGTATCTACCTATCCAATGATGTCAGGCTACCTATCTGCCATACCTATTATTTTGAAAATTTGCATTTAATACATGAGAGCTCCAGAGTATTCTTATTGCATCCAACAATGGAAAAACATGGGAAGGGTTAGGACAACACAGTTAGTAAACAAACAACTACAGCCATTATGTATATTCATTGTTAGTTTACAAAGGACGAGCTGGTTCTTACCGACTTGGTGGGTGAGCCAGACTCAGACCACCGCCTATGGTAGCTGTCGTCTTTGCTCTCCTGCCTTGGAGAGGTTGGGAAACTTTCAGATCCGTCGCCACTTTCCTCCTGTCCAGTTTTTAATCTGGGACGCAATGTATTTCGGAAGCCATCAAAAAAGTTCTTCTTTAGTTTCGGTGGACTAGAGGGAGCATCAAGCTTGTCTAGGGAAATATCCTTCTTGATGGGTATGTACGAGGGTATTCGGGTGGCTGTGCTGGGTGCAGGGGGTGCCGGGGGTGGTGGAGGAGGCTTTCCGGTACTGGTGGTGGAGGCCGGAGAATTGCTGTTGTGGGGATATTATTTCTGCTTTAAACACATTATTGTGCACAGTAAAGATATTCTTCCTAATGTGAACCGAGTTAAACTTGAAAACAAACTTCATACTGTTCAGTTTCCCATGACAAAGTTGTGCCTTACCTGTTGGGAATATCAATGGTATTTGCTTTCTTCTTGGTGGCCGGCGCTCGTTGCTGGACTGGAGGCTGACTGAGAGTCTTGCGAAGCGAGGCATTCCAGCTGGGCCCTCGCCCTGGCTGGTCCAGCCTGGGAGATCATAGCAATAGTCATTAGTCTGCTTGTGCAAAGCTATGATGGAAGCCTACTGCTCAGTTCAAAGAAGCTAGAAAGTAAGCGATTAATTCAATGAAGACAAGAATGTGATCATGTATATTGTTCATGGTGTTTGCAGCTGTGAGTGATGGCGTATAGCATGGCACACTTTGATATATCCACACACTGCGCATGATGCTTCAAAGCTTTCTCCTTGATTTCATTTTCCTTCATTACCTTTTGTGAGTAATTATGAAGTTTCCTTTAAACATAACATACTGATGTAAAAAGCACAGAATTACAAACACAAATATTAATGCATAGTGACAACAGCATTTATAACCACCATCATAATCATGATCATCAGCACCCATTTCCCGCACAGGCAGGGTGGGGCGGCACTGCTTCTTGACAAGCTGAGAGGGAGCATTCAGCGTCTGACAAGCCTGGGCCCATACTTATAAAGAAATGAGGTATTTGATTTATGTCTCGTCTCAGAGGTGAGTGTGCACCATAGCTGGGGCTCCAGCCACCACGGGTAGTGGGGAAAGTAAAGTTGTCAACAACGGCGAGATCAGTCATCTCAAATCAAAATTAATGGATAAGAATACCTTAAAATGGTGAAAGTATTGAATAGAAGTGCATCATATCCATTATAATAGGGTTTTGTAAGACTATGGTGAGCGTTTGAATATAAAACGATTTGATGAGGCACGCTGGCTGTCTGGCAACACACAGCAATGTTTACATTTGAAGGTCGATGCCTCAGACGAAGACCCAGGATTTATGCCTGCCCCGGACCAACTTTAGCTACTTGTGCTGCATCTCAGATTAACACCCAGGATATAGGGCTCCACAGGGCCGGTTTGGGCTCTTAGACAAGCCTGAGACGAAGTGTTAGCTTTATAAGTATGGGCCCTGGTCAGCAACACCTTGTCCCATGTGATGACACTGATAACAATAATAATGATAATAATAATAATAATAATAATAATAATGATAATAATAATAATAATAATAAATCATAATAATAACAACAACAATACTTAGCAACTAAATACAAGTATATGAAGAGACTAAATGTACGTTTCATTACTTTCCCATTTATAGTCTGGATGCAGTAACATACAACTCAAACACATGGCGGCAGCCAGACTGATGCTTCCAGCACATGCTCCGAGGCTGTTGCAGCAAAGCAAAATAACAGCAGAATGCACAGGGTGTTTACTTCAGAATTTTGCCTGTCATGCAAGCTGGTTATGGAATTTGCTATAGAAGATTCAACAACATGCAGTACAACGGCTCTGTACATGGCATAAGGTGTGACAAAGGTTCAGAGGGGAGTCTACCTGGCTGCTGGTGGACATGTGTTGTGCCTAGACACACTACTCAGGGTGAGGGCGAGACCTAGTGTCCTGTAATGTTCTGTTGCACTGCCTCGTGATACTAGTGGATTGCAATAAAAGGTCTGACTAGTAAAAATAACTCCTCTTCTAGCACAAAACTGTATGAACCCCAGAACAGAATTACAGTGATACATACAGCAAAAATAAATGTCACCATGACTATTGAGTTTTAAACTGAAAAAAGTATCACATGCAAAGTGGGTTATGTACATTTATAGAATGTTTCATTCATGTAAATATAGAGAAAAATAATTTTCCATCACAAGGGGATAAAAATTACTTTCAGAGGTTCCAACTTTCAAAACAACAATAAGAAAATTTTCAAAATATTTTTTGAGCTCAGAGTTAAGAGCAAAAGCAGATTAGATAAGTTTTATCAATAACAAGCAACATTTAGGGATAAGTCTAATGCTAATAATACATAGTGGTAGATACCATTTATAGTGATTCGTCAATCAGTGATTAAAATCTAAAATCAAGAAATAGTCACCAATGACAGAGTTGAATCTTCAGTGCTGGGAAGGAAGATAATGACATGTGGTCAAGGCATCGGCAAGCTGTACATTTATCAGTGTTGGAAGTGATGATGTTGAACCTTCATTAGTCTTATTTACACAGTCATTAATAAATGAGTCATTAATAGTATTTAAGGTTGGTTAATTAATCACTTGAATGTATTTAATGAAGGTTTCAACACAACGTGGGACAGGACAGACTTGGAAGATATGAAGAACATTCACTTCTGTACTTACTATTGAATCCCATTACACAAGGATTGTTTTAATCTGGAGTCTCGCAAAAAACTCCAGATGGGTGCTGGGGACTGCATCTAGTGAGTTAGTTTTGATATAGTGTTAGGACCATGATCATTGGATTTTGTGTTGACAAGTCATGTTGGTCTGCACTTTGTCTGGTTTATTAGGGCCAAATAGACCACAAAACATACACAATGAAAAATAAACTGTTTCATCTTGTTCCCTAATAACAAAGAACACACAGTATTGACAGGAAGGATAAGGATCAACTCTCTGTACTGTCACCGAAGCTCTCTGTAACATGTATCTGATGAGTGGGATAACTGCCGACTGTCTCCTCCCCACCATTACTTCATGCAGACAAGCAGAGACAGTCCCTGCCCTGTGACAGTCTGCCAAGGATTATGGGACTTCAGACATTTCTGCTCTAAGACAATATGCATTAGATGTGTCTTTTAAGATGTTATTTTGTTAAAGCTTATCAGTTGCCAATTCAAGAGGTTTATGGCAATCTAGATACACATGTTAGTTGATTAATGTTGAAGTTTAATGGTTTACATCTAGTCATAATGAATCATGCACTACGTCTTCTTTTGCTCTGTTCATGACACACTCGCATCCAAAGTAAGACCTCGGTGAGCAGCAATAGATTTCAACATGATGAGACGCCCTATGACGAGGATGAGTGAAAACTACACCATCCCTAAACAAGACTTTCAGTACAGTAACTGTGCAATCAACAACAAACTTTCTTAATTTCAAGGGATTTGGGAATATGTAACTCAATTTTTCTCTTTCATCAGATACAGATTATTTCCTCTATCCTGCAAGGGCCATTGAGATGAACTAATCCACATTTTGGAATAATAATGTTTAAATCAATGACAGGGCATGATACTGGGTACACTGAGCTCATCACTGGCTAATTCTGTCACCTTGGTAACTGTTTGGATGGGAGCGTGTCATCGAATGTCTCCAGGTCCTTCAGAAGTCCCGTATTCCCCACTTTCCAAGGGAACAGCTCTACCCACATAAAGCAAACAATAGTAAAAGTAAATTTCATGATGCTCTGGGGATGGCAAAAGAAGTTCCATGATGGCAAAGCTTATCAAACAGCCAAACTTTTATGCACCTGAAAGTACAATGATAGAAGCAAAAGGTTGTTCTCAGTCCTTCTCTTCTATACCTTCCAGCAAGAGACAGTTAATAAATTATATACAAAAAAGGCAGGAGAAAAATCACCAACTTTATTCATCATACCATATTTTTATATACAAACATTGAGCCCTTCAATAAAAGGGCAATTTCAGATGCAACTGTACACTGACCTGTATATAATATGTATTAATATCTTTATTGAACAGCCGTCTTTGAGTTACTTGCAGAAATCTAAGTATTCATAATTCTAATGAGTGTTGATTCTCAAAAAGAAAAGTTTGATGCCATCTTCGAAGTCAGGAGGCAGATATTTGCTTCAACACATTTTCAGAACCTTGCTCATAACCAGCGGTGAGACTGACAACCACTCTCTCTGTCCCTCCACAGAAGGGGTAAGCAGCAGAGACACGAGACTCAGGCTCATTGCCTCAGGGTCCTGCGGCATCACTACCGCCTATCGGGGTAACTCTGCTCCGGACCGGCTGAGGCAGCTAACGCACCTTGTTGTCACTCATACCGTCTGGTTACCAGCAACAACTGTACTTAAAACTATTGTATAGCACAAAAGTATTACACTTTTAGTGGAGATATCTGCACCAGGAAACAAATGACAGACCTTCTGAAAATGGCTCAACTTCCAGATGTGTAGCTTTGTGAAGAGTGACTATGACTTTTGTGGGAAACTAATGGCAACAAAGGATGCACTGTGACCTCACAAAACAATATCAGAAGAAGCTCTAGGATAATTTTATGTACCTTTTAATGCTAAATAATATTTACTTTGTAAGTGGAGAGAGGTTTAATACTTATATTCAAAAGATCCACATTCACCTTACAAAAATAAAGTGTCTAAATAATATTTTAAAACTAAGATAAAATGTACTTACAGTTTCCAAATAATGTCATGTAAAGTTTTTAATTTTGCAAATCGTAAACCAAACTTATCACTTTCTGCTTCAAGCAAATAATCTGGTCTTACAGTATAAGATCTTTGTAACAGTGTCATTTTCTGTAGTACAGTACAGCAAATGTCTATATTTCATCAACTCACATTATTGTCAGTCAATACAAGCATTCACAATGTGAAAGAATTAGCCAACTGGCATGTTGTCTATGTGGCACAAATTCATTTGATTAGATTATAAGCTGAACTGGTCACTGTGGGCAGGAGAGTGTGCATTCAAATTGACATCCATCAAGCATTACCAGTAGTCTTGGTACTGTGATAATAGAGCAATGTTTAACAGACTCATCAACACTGGAAATAGAATGTTTCAGACTTGCATTACAGACTGATCCCTAAAAGTATAAAGACACCAATGTTCACTCAGAGAAAGACTTAAGACTCCCTCGGTTCAGTATTAACTATTAGTATAATTTTTCCCTTTTATGTACCAATATTTCCATAATTTCTAAAAAATAAAGTAAACTTCATTTATCAACAATTAAGTTTCCCCAAACTATGAATAAATGTTATTCAATATCAAACTTATCTAGCCTACTACTGGAATTTTTAAATGAAGTGAAGAGATCTAGAGTGGGGCCGTGGTGTTGTCTCAAAACACCCAACCACAAAGTCTTTTGTCAGTGCTGTGTTGGTTCCCGACCCGACGGGGGCAGCGGGACCCCCGGGGGTGACAGAAGAGCCTCAGTTTGGGGTTTTCAAGAGACAGAATTTTTGAGGCTAGAGGAAATTTTTTTACTCTCTTCCTTTGGATTCCAGAGTGTAATATTTTTGTAAGTTCAACATCCTTAAGAAATCTTCTGGAAATGGCATTTATAATGGAATACAAAATACTGACAAATACTGAGGTTCAACTGTTTTTGATCTTTGATGAGAGATAGATAAATAGAGACACAGAGAAAGAGGAAAAAAGTGGGGGAGCAAATAGATCACGGAACGAAACACAGTTAAAAAGACGAGACAGAGACACTAAAACAAACAGGTGGACAAATGAAAGAGAGGAAGACAGTGGTGTATGTGTGTGTGTGTGTGTGTGTGTGTGTGTGTGTGTGTGTGTGTGTGTGTGTGTGTGTGTGTGAGTGGTTGTGTGTGGGTAGGGTTTTTGTGCATGTATGTGTGTGCTTATGTGTGTTTGAACTACAAGTGTGCATGCAGCTGCCTCCCATTTCCTCTTTCCTTCAAACTCAACACTGGGACACTTGACTCGTTTATTGCAGCAACACCTCGCTTGACCCTCTCCTAAGCTCCAGGAAACACTGCCGTTACGCCCACAAACCCTGACCAGCAAACACACACGAAAGAGCCATAAAATCAAATTCTCTGGAGGTGTATTGCCGGCCCCTAATACTTCCTGGGGAGACAATACGGGCGTCACCAAGGTCATACCCCAAAACATGGACTTTCAGAGCTCCAGAACCGTCACCAACATGGCAAGTTTGCATGCATGACTGGGATTTCCACTCGACACACTGGCTGAGTACTTACACATTCTTGGTCTGCTCCTTTTGGTATGCTATAGGGTACTGAATGGCCTTGAGGAAGTCTTTTTGGGTTTGCAGCAAGTGGCGGATCTGTGAGACCCACTGGTTTCTCTCATCCTCAGTGACTCCCTGGCAGACATAGGCGGTGTTTGGTTTGTGGGGATCGGCGGATTTCAGTTGGAATTTGAGTGGATCCCCGTCGTCACTCTTCTCTTGTAAGTTCATTTTGTTGACCTGTTAGTGGAGAGAAGGATGAGGCTCAGTCAATGAGTGTGAAAGCTGGGATGCTGTCACAATACTATAATAATAAATTCCTTCACTGAAACATTACAATTTTCTAGAAAGAGGAAGTTCAGTTCAAGCAAACATGGATTTTCATTGTTTCCATTAATATCAATATAAAAAATCTTGTCAATGATTTTTCATATATTTGCTCAGCTAAAAAGATTATACATTAATCTCTGTGGTGGAAAAATAATGAGCCATTTCAATGCACAAGATTACCACTCTGTGAGGACAGCACACAAACCTGTAGGTGACTCTTATATTGGTAAACAGGGTTGGAAAACTGATTTTTCTTCCGGCCTTGTTCAGAGAATATGATCGACTGTTCAAAGAGGAACACCATCAATTCTTTTCCACGGAAATTCTGAGCCGAGGGGCCTTCACAGCATGTCAACGGCCCGTACATCAGCAGCTTCCCTTGAGACATGATCTTGCCCTGCAACAGCCACGGAGATTAGCCACAGAAACTCTAGACTATGCCAAGAACTAGACCCTATTTCCAAGAGATAATAGGTGTATATTTAAAACTGTTGAACAAACTCTTTATAAAATGGAGAACACAAACACACCTCCAGGAATAATGAATTATACTTCATATTATGCCAAATTTTGTGTGAAAAAGAAAATAAAGTTCCTGAATTACAATTACAATAGTAATAAGCATCATGCAGATAATCTTGCTATGTCAAGTACTAATGCAAAATCCACCTAATACAACACTTGGTTAACTGTGTGTCATCATCACTCACATCAAAGCCTTGTAACCTTCCGACGTTCATCATATCGTTGGCGGCTTTGGGCACAACAATCATGATGTTGAGGGCCCTCTTGATGCTCTCGGCCTCCTGGGTCAGCCCTGATCGCTCAGTGTGCTTGTGGATGTCCCGTAACAGCAACTGATACTTCATCAGCCGCTGCACAGGCTTGATCAGCAAGTCTGGCAGCTGCAGCTTGTGGCCCAGCTTTTGCCTCAGTTCCTAGAGAATAACACAAACACAGTCAATAAGCTCCTTCCCTGCAGTGTCTCCTGGACATAAATCTGAATGAAATGACTTGTCTTTTTGCCTACCAATCTTACAGCATCATATTTCTCCTAAATCATCTCAGTATAAATATGAACATGTATTTACAAAGTAGTAAAACTATGAAATCAGTAACTAATAATCAATGGCATGATGGTGGCGATGTCTGCAAATCTCAACTTGCAGTAATTCTGTTTAGTGATGCAATAAGAAATTCTGGAAATGAGAGAGGTAAGTGAGATGCATGAATACAAACCTCAAAGTAGTTGGAGTACTCTGAGACAATGTACTCTGAGGTGGGTTTGTTTTGGCAGTACTTGACGTAGATCTGTAACCTCTTCTCACTGCGCTGGAACACCGGCCCGATCTCCTCCGGGTGCTCCAGACACCGCTCAATGTTTTTCATGAAGAAACTGAAAACAAAATATGTAGAGAAAGGTAGAAAATTATTCCTGACTTTGTCTCATGCCATATTAAGAGATAACTGCACGAAACTTTTCACTAAGAACCAGTTCCAGTATCTCAATGTTGAATAAAAACCAGCAGAAAAATAATTTCAGTGGAAGTTTTCTATACAAATCAGCTGCAATAGATACCAAATCCCATGCTATATCATCTTCTAAACACACCAAGAACTCATTATTAATCTGATGTTTTACAAGAACAAACAAATCATACTCACTCTCGGTGCCATTCGTAAATAGCCTCCAAGTTTCCAAACACCATCTTGTCCTTCCCATCTTTGAGGTCTTCAGGCATCTTGATCTCAGAGTCTGGGTTTCTCATCTCTGTGATGTAGCCCTCCACCACATCAGCCAAGTCCCGGACATACAGCCGCTCCGTCTCCACCATCTCTGCCACAACAAACTGCCGCTTGTGGAGTTCTCTTTGTTCCTTGGTCATATCACAATCCCCTGGAGGGTGAGGGAAATATGATAACAGGGCACACCTACGACTAGCTGCTGGCTAACAAAGTATCTGAGGAAATAAGTAGAGGGGTGGATTAAGGCTGAAGTGAATGAAATGAACACTGGCATTGTTAAGAAATCCCTCTGAAAATTGTTTGGCCCAACTCTGCACATCCCCCTATTTCATATAACAAGATTTTCTTAAAAACTTAAAAAGGAGATGTTATATTTGTATATCTAGGCTTAACTCCTTGCTTTGCTTTTATAGAGGAGTGATAATAACAACATTGATGATGATTATGATGGTGATAATGATGGTGATGATGTTGACTGCTGTGAAGCACCTCACCTGGACTAGTATCATGTACAAGAAGTGAGTGAGGTAGGGCCGACGCCCCCAGGTCTGCATCGTCAGACAGCTGTGAGGTCAAGGGCACGGGGGAGGAGGCCTCATCACCTGAACACCCGTCACCAGAGCTCCGCCACTCCTTCAGGAGTTCATTGGTTTCTGTGTGTTGTTCCTACGGTGAAGACGGCAGAGTTAGGTAATCACTAAAGCTTTAACATGGTTCTCAGGAATTCTGAAAACATTTGAATTATGGAAAACATAAAATAAGTGGCTATAGTTTGAATTTATGGGGTTCATGAAAATAAGGGTGATGATGGTGAGTCTGGATCTGCCAGAATGATAGTGAAATTTTTTTTTATTTTTTTTAGTAGAGACATTTATAGAAAAGTTACTCTTTTTCCTAACAAACAGGACATTCAAAGCTATCAAGGTCAATAAGAGTTGTTTAATGTGACTGATTTGCTGATGGAAAAATGAAACTCATCACAATCACATTCAGATGCGAGGTTCAGTCGTATTTCTTACGCGGCTGGTTTGCCCAATTTCCTCTGCTTCCACTGATTCACTTTGTTCATGATCCTTTGGTTTTGACTTCTTAAATGGCAGGTGTCTTTTACAATGAGTCACTGTCCTGCATAATTTATTTTCTAAACTGTGTGAAACTGCACGTGACAGTTCTATGAGATTATAGGGGTCAACAGATGTCTTGAAGGAAAACTCTGAGGACACACTTCTTTGCCTTTCTTTTCCCATGCTATTTTGTATCAGTGTCTGTGCACTCCAGGCAGGTATCATCCCCATATGGTGGAATGTCTCAGCAGCACTCAGGCAGGCAAGCTTTAAGTGGCCAGGACCAGACTGGGTTGAGGGACGCACTGCCAATCTGGGCTATCTGGCACCCACTCTCCAATACACACAGAGATAAGAACAGTTACCACACTGTATATTCTCAATCAATAAACTTCACTTCATGAATATGTTAACAGAACTGTGGATATATCAAGTAAGTAAGTCTAAATGAGCTACATAATTGTGATTTTTGCAATAATCTTCACTTCAATTAATATTTCTGATTGAAAATACAGGTATTTGCAAACTCAAACGTCAGTCTTTGTTATCAGATGAATCAGACAGATAGTAATGTCAAGCTCAAGGAGGCTGATTTAGATAAGTGTCCTCGGCTGCTATCTGCAGGGCTTCACAAAGTAAAAAAGTCTTTCTATTGCAACTTCTTATCAGTGCTTGGTTTAGAGAAAGAGAAAGAGAGTATTAACCTTGTGTGTGCTTATTTCCTGTGGAATGAACTGCTGAGGTAGAAATAATCCTGATAACAACACAGAAGTCAATAATTGTTATTCAATAGCAACAAATGTTATACCAAACTCACAAACAAGGTAAATTTCATATCAGTTTATAAATATTTTTTTCTTGCTTAAGTTTAAAAACTGTTTCAGAATAAAACTGCTTGCACTCCAGTCAACAACATACATACTACAAAAATAAGAAGAATAAGCATAAAAACAAAATTATAATACAAAAGAAAAGGTCAAAGACTACATCATGTGTACACAATAACACTTTAGGTGGAAGGGGTTCTACGTGGAGGGCAAGATAGGAAGTGGTGGCTGCTGAGGTGAGAGGTCAAGAAGTACATCACACACTGTCCAGTACTGGAAGTGATACGATATTAGTAGCAATGACAGCAGCATTGAACTCTGAATAGAACACAATCTTCAGGCATTTATTTGGACATCTATTACTGTAATGCTCCTGTAATTGAATACAAATATAAAAAAAGTGGTTACCACTATAACAGGTATTCCATCAATAAGTGACTTGAGACAGTTGGTTCCTGAGGGGCCGGGCCCCGTCCTGGAAGCAAGACAATGACAAAACAAGGAGTACGTGAGTCAAGTTGTCCACCTCATGGTTGTGCTTCAGTAGATGCCAATGTAAACAGCCTCACCATTTCAAGGTGGCCAGGTGCCTCCATTAGGAAATAAAATGCTTTGCTTGGAAGGCATCTAGGGCAACACCTAGCCGTGAAGGTTACACAGATGCTGTGCGGCACATGACTGTGACTAGAAGGCCTGGCAGCTGGGTGATGATACACTGGGACTGAAGGCTCATGCAATGCAGTTGTCAGTGTGGTCATGAAATTATATATGCCACTATTAAAAGGTTTTAAGCTTTGTTTATCGATAAAACTTTTTTTTTATGTAGTATTCCAAATAGCCGAAAATTAATAACTTGAATTACAATAATCCATGTTTTTATTTGATCTAAGTAAAAAACTATAACAAAACTTTGGACTGCATTGCAACAATTTCATCCTACAGTATATATGGAAGAAAATAATAGTTTTCTGGGAAACTCAAAATACAGCAAAAAGCTAGCTAGCTACGTCACCAAAATTCCCTGAAAGAAAATCCCCAAAATGAGTTCTTGCCCGACGCCATGCTTTGTGGTTAAAGTGAAATGAAAACCCAACGTAAACAATAAACACAATTTCTACTAAAGGTCAGAAACCAAGAGGTTCAGTGACCTAAACAAAAATAAAATACTGTATTATGTATGTACAGTAATTCCTGCAGTGTGCCAACGAGTGCTCCATGCAAAGGGTGAGTTGGTGGGAGACACAACAGGACACAGTACACATGCAGAGTAGTAACAAGGGGAGGAACCATGCTCGGTGTGAACCACAAACGCTCACCATCTTTTCCTTGACAATGTTTTCTATTTCTGTGGCAAGGTCTGTGGTGCTCCCTTCTGCTGTCTTCAGGGCGACACTGGTTGACTGTTGGAGGGACAGGACTGTCATCCAGACTAACCCAATCACAAAACCAGACTCGAACCAATAGTTACCGGCAGAGAGATCTAATCAACTCCTATCATCCACGGCTACATGATCTGACTTATCATGCAGCGCTAAATTTTCGTGTCCTACTAATCAAGATTTAATTTACCTGGGACACACCTTCAAATATTGAATTTATCCCCACTGATTGAAGGCAGTTGCAATTATGGAGCAATTTTTAACCCAATAACTAAGTCTCACCTCCAGGGAAACACCTGAATACCTATCAGGCCTCTACCTAACCAAGTTCTCAACCTGACAGTTCAGCAACTTGTACACATCTGCCACCATGCAAAACCAACATGTTAGTCCACAACCAGACACTCACCCCCCTGGCACCATACCCAGCACCCTTTGTAACATGCCACCACACATTCACCAGCACCATCAGAAGAAAGATCCCGTAACCAATACATCAAGCAGAGTTTAACCCAAAGATGTTACTTTTTTGTCAGACCTCCAGGCACTATTAGTCACCTTTGTTAACCAAAGACCATACCTGCTAGGAGGAGGAAAGAGGAGAATGTGGTGAGCCTTACAACTAGCAAATTGTATGTGCCATATGGGGAACACAACAAGGAAACTGGGCACTCTATCCTAAATGATATAATTAACAAGAAGAAGCTTAACATAAAGTCAATATACAGAGGCACAAAACCCTACAAAACATAAATTCTCTAAAACTAAGACTGGTCACCCAGTCTTAAAATCTAAAGTAAGTACTAACTCTAATCTCTAGTATGCTGGCTACATAAACATCTGAAGAATCTTCTCTCCAGTGATCAGGCTCTTATGCACAAAGGATTCCAAAACCTTCACGCCCCAAAACTCCGAGGCAAAGCTAAGAGTATAGTGGTCTGGTGCATCATGCATAAGTCACACCACCTGAAGCTACACCAAATGGACTATAAAAATGGCATGAAGGCACCAGGAAATGCATTGTTTTTATCAAATTTACAAAAGGTTCTCACTTATGTCAATTTAGATAAAAGAGAATGTTTTCTGCATGTCTCCATTGCACACACTGTAAGTTATGTTGCCCGGCCATGCTACACTACCTGACTGCCTCACAAGTGGTTAAAACGGGCCTAATCAAATTTACAATATTTTCACAAAGATTGAGTAAAAAACTCTCCAGTATACTACCTGAAAGTCAAAAGCAGAATTAATGAATGGTAGAATTATAGTTAGGGTACAGAAGCTGGGGCATTAGGGAGAAGTAGTGGAGCTGAGTCTCTGGAACGGCAAAGCACAACAACCAAGGCAACAAGACTTACTCTGGAAGGAACGTCTGTGAGAATATTGTCGAGGGGGGGGATGGGAGGCCCGGCAGCGGCGGCAGCGGTGCCTTGGGAGCCCTGAGCTGCTGCTGCTGACATGGGCTGCTCCAACACCTTCATGGGGGGTGGCAGCTCCATCTCCAGCTCTCCCTCCTCCCCATTCTCCACTGATAGGGAGCGACTGGGTCCGGTTGCACTGTCTGTGGGGTGTGGGAGTGTGGTGAAGGATGGGTTGGGTCTTCTGGCATGGACTACAACACTACTCAAGTTTTTAACCCCTTGACTATGGATTTCCTACAAGAAGTCATCACCAAGCTACATGAATGGAGCAAAAAGTGGCTGCCACAATTCAATGAAGAAAAATGTAAAGTCATGCACCTTGGGAAGGGAAATCCATCATGCCAATACCACATGGGAAACACTCCACTATACACCACAGAGGCAGAGAAAGACCTGGGAGTATATGTTGCCAGGATACCAGTGAAGGCAAAATCCGTGCCAATCGCAGCGGACAGGTTGAGGTAACTAATAAAGGCAATTTAGATAAAGAACTAACATATAAAAAAATGATGTAAGATCTGCAATGAATGCAGGTCGGCTAAATGCAGGTTTAGAAAGGAGATAGGCGAGAACAGGTTCACAAATAGGGAGGTGGATGAGTAGAACAAAGTGAAGAGATGTACGTATTTGAGGCAAACACAACTGAAAGCTTTAAATGGAGGTCAGAAATAACTATGGATGGAGAGGAGCTGAAATGTGTAAGGCCAAAGAACATTTTACAGCCTGCTTATATATTAATTTCTATATGCTCAGTGCGTGCATCATTTTCCAAACCCTCAAGATACACTATATACATGATTTCCATTAACAAGGTTGCCATCCCTCAGAAATAATACAGAATATTGCATCCTCATCTAATGCTCTTACTCCTTTAAGCTATGTCTAGTCTCCATCGGTAATTATACAGGTCCAGGCTGAAAATCTCTTGCAATCCCCAATGTTCTAAAAATACACAGGGACATCATCTTTAAAGCAAATTACCAAACACTGTGATAATGAACTACACCTAATGAAGACCTGCAGCCTTTCAGCACTAACAAGAAGTAACAGGAGTGTGTGCGTGAGGGATTATGGGTGTCAGGGGAGTGCTGAGAGACACATCCATTCTGGGGTGAGGGGAAGGGAGGGCCACAGGGATATCAGTGACTGTGGGTGGGAGGACGTGGGAGTGTTAGGGCGAGAGAGAAAGCATAAGGGCTTGCGTATAAGGTTAGGCCAACGTGGGTATTAGGAAGGAGAATAAGGAGTTGTAAGAAAGTGAAGGAGGAGAATTAATAAAGTGATTTGGGAGAAGTAGTATTAGGAAAAACACTCATATGGAGGATAAGTAAATATGTTTGAGAGGAGTATTAGAAGTAGCATAAGAGGGGAGGATAAATATTTGTAAATAGTTTTGGGAGTAGTATTAGAATCAGTACAGTACTTAAGTATAGGGTTAGTATTAGTAAGGAGTAGTACTATTATCATAAGTATGTGAGTGTAGAAGAAGTAGACGTGTTGAGGTAATAAGTATGCATACCTTCCCATGGGATGAACATAGGGTGGGGTAAACATATATGTGTGAGGAGACTTCCAAGTAATGTCGTAACCTTGGGAGACTAGCATTATATAAGGTGTTTGTGTATGGAGGAGTATTCACGTCAGAGCCCAAGAGTGAGAGGAATATAAGCACCCATAACTCTGAGGGAGGCACGTCTGGCTAAGATGGGTAACTGCATTGATAGTAGAAGCATGAGAGGCATAATAATTAGAATCAGTTATGGTATATAAAGTGAAAGACTACCATGACTTGTATTAGTGTGACTGAATACATGGATAAAACTAGAAATAAATAAGTATATAAGAAAATGTATTGATACAGTATGAGGAGTATAGTATATAGAGTGAAGGACATCATGACTTGTATTAGTGTGACTGTATACATGGATAAAACTAGAGATAAATAAGTATAAAAAAGAAGCATTGATAGAGTATGAGAAGTATAGTACGTATATAAAGCATTAGTATATAGAGTGAAAGACAATCATTATCTATATCAAAGGGAGTAAAATACAAGAATACAACCAGAGATAATTACAAATAAGAAGTATTGATATTGAGCGTATGAAAAGTGGAGGAAAAAACATTAGCATAAGTACCTACCTAAAGTGAAAGACTATAAATATTTCTATTCGAGCGAGTATAAATATGGACAAAAATAGAGATGATTAAGTATGAGAAGAAATATTAATTAAACAGTAACACACACACATTCTCAGATATATCACTCACTCACACACCCACACACTAAAAAAGAAAGTAAATAAAAAACTGATAAGAAGTACAGGTAAGAATAATTAGTGTCATTACCTGGGTGTGAGGTGAGAGGAGGGACACGAGCGGCTGGCACCTCTGTTTCCTCCTCCGACTGACTCTGGGCGCCAGGCTTGTTCCCCATGTCGCCCGCAGTGCCGACCTGCAACAAAGAGCAACATGTCAGCGCAACACTCCGGCAGAACAGCAACACACACGTACACACACACAAACATACAACATAGCAACACACACACATACACACACACACACACACACAAACACACAGTCAGTCATCCACTCAGCCACCCACACTGCCACACACACACATACACACACATAAAAAAGTAAATTAAACAACAAAAACTGATCTGCTGGTTGTTTGTATTAAGAACACACACACACACACACACACACACACAAGAACAGTCAAAGGTTTGGTTGTGAGAGGCTTGCATAACATTTTTCCGAGGCCTGATTGACAAAATAAATAAGAGCGATGTTTATGAAGAACTTTGGCTAATGAACATGATACCACACACACACACACACACACACACACACACACACACACAATCGCACTCATAGCTGCCTGACTGTCTCTCTGCCCTTTTCCCTTCTAGCAGTATGATAATGGCTTGTAATATTGTAATGTCACTGTCACACACACACACACACACACGCACACGCATCCTCCCAGCTGCCCCTAATTATTAACTGCCTCCTGCATAATGTTACAACTTGAGGGAACTTAGTAGAGCCTCAAAACACTTCCTTTCATTGTAGCAGAAGAAAGAGAAGGTGTAGTAGTAGTAGTAGTAGTAGTAGTAGTAGAAGTAAATTAGAAGAGAATAGTGGTAGTTGTAGAAAGGGCAGATTATGATAACGAAAACGAAGAAACGCATAAACAGGATAAGACAGACCGCGCTTTAATTTACAAGTTGTTTTCTTTTCTTGTTTTTTTCCTTTTCTTCATGGCCTCTCGCCCATGATTCCGCACTGCTTTCTATACATGTTTTCTCTGTACGTGGGCGAACACAACTGCTGGCTTGCTTGATTGCGTTATATATATATAAAAAAAACAAAAAAAACAAGAGAGAGAGAGAGAGAGAGAAAGAATCTCATCACTATTCCTCAGCCATCACAGTCACCCCGGGCCTTGGAACGGAAACCCCTGGCAAGAAAGTAAGGAAGGAAGGACGCACAGAGGGAGCTGGGTATTGGGTTTTGCCACTCGGTCGGGCTGGGACTCCGCAAGGGCTCGTGTTCCCGTGTGAGGCGCTAATGACCCTGAGTCTTGGGAGTCTGGAAGCACGTCACAGGCATTATATCACTTCGCCCGAGTGTCTCCGGTTCCCGCCACGAAGGAGCCTGTTATGCCGTGGGCGAGGGAGGGAGTGAGTGAGTGGCTGCCTCCTGCCTTTCTTCCTTTCCCTTTTTAGGCTTTTCTTCCTTTCTTTCATGGTTCCCTTTTGCCTTTCTTCCTTTTCTTATGGTTCCGTCTTGCCTTTCTTACTTCCCTTCATCGTTGTCTTGTGTCTTTCTTTCTTCCCTTCATCGTTGTCTCGTGTCTTTCTTTCTTCCCTTCGTCGTTGTCTCGTGTCTTTCTTTCTTCCCTTCGTCGTTGTCTCGTGTCTTTCTTTCTTCCCTTCGTCGTTGTCTCGTGTCTTTCTTTCTTCCCTTCGTCGTTGTCTCGTGTCTTTCTTTCTTCCCTTTGTCGTTGTCTCGTGTCTTTCTTTCTTCCCTTCGTCGTTGTCTCGTGTCTTTCTTTCTTCCCTTCGTCGTTGCCTCTTACCTTTCTCCCTTTCTTTCATGGTTCCCTCTTTCCTTATGATTCCCTCTTGCATTTCTTCCTTCCCTTCGTGGCTACCTCTTGCTTTTCTTCCTTCCCTTTCATAGTTGCTTCTTGCCTTTCTTCCTTTCCTCATAGTTGCCCCTTGCCTTCCTTCCTTCCTTCCTTCGTGGGGATTTTTTCTGCGTTTTGTTACTGTTTTTCGTTTCCTAGAGTGATCGTTAGTTTGTTTATTTGTTTTCCTGAGTGAGAGCTTGTGTTGGTAGTGACGTGATGGTGTGTGTGTGTGCGTGTGTGTGTTATTCACCGCCACGGCCTGATCACGTGTTGGACTTGTAATCGCCAGCAGGTACCCTCCCGACATGAACAAGTGCTCTTTATCGTCGATCTCTGGGTACTGCCAGAACCTCCCACACCACACACCCCATCCCCCTTGCTCGAGAGGGGATAGTAACCATTCCTAGTCAACGGAAAGAATCCGGCCTGAGAGGGCTCGAACCGCCGCCCTGTCAGACCGTGAAGCCTGGAACCGCAGCGCTCTAACCAGTTGCGCCACGGGAAAGTGTGTGTGTGTGTGTGTGTGTGTGTGTGTGTGTGTGTGTTGGCTACGCATGTGAATTCTGTTTCCGCGTCATAGTTCTTCTCCCATGTAACGTGACGAAGCAAAACGAACCAGCAAGAATCGGGTGAAGGACGGAAAGGTGAAGAGGATGAGCAGGAGCAGCAGGAGGAGGAGGAGCAGGAGCAGCAGGAGGAGGAGCAGCAGGAGGAGGAGGAGGAGGATCACGGGGTAGGAGGAATAAGATGTACAGGAGGGAGAAGGAGAGGGAGGGAGGGGGAACGCGAGAGGGGGCAGAAATAAGATAAAACGAACTAAGATTGGCTTTCTCGGTTACGTGCAAGAGGGCAGAAAGCGCGATACAGGTGACCTTGAGCTATTAAGTGACCTGCTTCTCCACGTAAAGGTAGCCCCCCACCCTTCACTCCCCAACCCACTCACCCCCTTCTCCCACCCCCTCAACACAACTAGCTCTCTGTTTAAGCGTTACAATAAACAATCTCTTGCCGTCCCGCCCCACCCACGCCCCATAGCCACCGCCCCCTCCAACGCCCACTATTCCTGTCTTTGTGGTTTGTGTGAGCGTGACGGAAGACGTGGAGAGGAATGAACAAAAGCAGTAATTATCGATAACTTGAAGGAGAGGGAGTGACTGGTGGCGTGGGTTGAAGGAGGAGGAGTGAAGGAGGGTAGAGAGCGAGGTGTGTGGAGAGGTGGAGAGGACTAGGAGAGTAAAGGGAGAAGGAGCGAGGTGTGTGTGAGGAGAGGCGGCGAGGGCAACGGAAGAGAGGGAAAGGAAGAGGAGGAGGAAGAGGATCGGGAGGAGGAGGAAGAGAGCAAGGTTGTGGAGGAGAACGTGAGTGTGTAAAGAGAGAGAGAGAGAGGTGGAGGTGAAAAAGGAGTGGGGAGGAGGGTGGGGAAAGAGAGAGAGCGCGCGAGAGTGAAGTGACAAGAGAGAGAGCAAACGAGTAACAAAAAGGGACCCAAAAAAGAGCAAGAAAAAAGAAAAAGAGAGCAGCAGCGAGGGGAGGACATGATGGGCTTCAGTATCCATACTTAACACGATGCTTCGCTGTCACTGTCCCTAAGTAGATCAATAGAGACTCAAACGACTCACGAAAACCATTGATGTGCAGGAAAATCACGGCCAGTTGAGAACCATTGAGATATAACAAGAAAACTACCCCCTGAGAGAGAGAGAGAGAGAGAGAGAGAGAGAGAGAGAGAGAGAGAGAGAGAGAGAGAGAGAGAGAGAGATTGTCGGACACTTCCACCTCTCACATCAACTGTTTCCAAAGGCCGAAAACGCGTCAGTCGGGTTCTAGTGAATGTTTTTTTAGGTTCACGGTACAGAGGAAGGGTCAAACTACCACCAGGGTCATAAAACTACCCCTGGAAAGACCCATACCGCCTACGAAAGCCTTGTCAAAAGTGTGTGTTGAGGCGCCGAAGTGTTTAAAATTAAGACCCAGAGACCACAGTACGATTAGGAGCCTACGCCACATCCTTGATAAGCGGCGGGTGGGGCAGCAGCAGCGGCAGACACGGGGAGAAAGATCCGCTCTCGGTGTCCGGGTTGCGAGGCGAAGCTTGTGTCTCGTGGGGAAAGAGCGCTAAGAGGCGTCACTCACAGCGGGGGGAAGCTTAGTGAGGCTGGGAAGATGGGGGGAAGGAGGAGGAGAGAACAGAGAGGCTAAGAAAAAGCATATAGGCCAGGAAAATAATTGAGAGGATGGGAAGGTGAGGGGAAGGAGGGAGAAGAGAGTGGGAAGATGAGGGGAAGGAGGGAAAGCAGAGTGGAGGGGAAGGAGGGAGAGCAGAGTGGAGGGGAAAGAAGAACATGGTAGGAAAAAGAGGGGAAGAGGGAGAACAGAAACGACGCTGAGAAAAAGAGTAAAAAATCTGATAAAATCTTAGTAAACAATGAAGGAGGGTGGATAACAGAGGAAAGGATAAGAGGTAAGGCTGTGAAAGTAACAAAGACGGTTAAGAGGGAAAGGAGTGGCTAAGGAAAGGCATATAAAGTTTGGCGAAGGAAAAAACCCCATGGAGGATGATAGAAAAAACGATGGTGAGGGTGGATAACAGAGAAAATGGTAAGAGGGAAGACTGGCGAAGTGTTGAAGATGGATAAGAAACAGAGCATTGTCTAAGGAAAGTTATTTAGAGGCTTGTGCAGGTTACGAGAGGCTGGAGAAGATGGGTAAGTAAGGGAAAGCAAAGGGAAATCACACGGAGGCTTAAATGTCACAGGAGATGAGAGGGAGGATGCTAAGTGGGTGCCAGGAAGTAAACAAGGATCCCATAAGCTAACAGGGAGAACTGACGATGCTGGTGAGACAAAGACGAAACGATAACAACTCCAGTAAATGCAACTAGAAATTCCCCAAGACGAAAAAACAACAGGCTAAACGGATGCTTGTGACAAACTTAAAAAGAGGTTGCAGATAAGAGAGCTAGAGATGACGAGGAGGGAGACGTGATGATGGTGGCAGGGATGCTGGTGGTGGGGAAAACCTGTGGCTGAGGGATGTAACATAGATGCTTAAAGGGGTGGGGAGATAAGGAGATGAAAGCAACGGGGAAGCTGGAGACGGGAAGAGCTAGAGGAAGTGGCACGAGTGGGGAGATGAGGAGGAAGAGGTGGAGGTAAGAGGAGGAGGAGGAGGAGGAGGAGGAGGTTAAGGGGTAGCAGTAATATAGCGAAAGAGAAATGAAGTCGACGAGTGGTGAATGAAGGATGAAAGAAGCGAAAAAAATGACAGCAGACGAAGAATATTGAGAAAGGGAAGCTTGAGAGAGGAGGAGGAGGAGGAGGAGGAGGCAGGTGGAGATGAAGGATGCGAGGGAACAGGTGCATGAGCGTTCTCTGGGATGAAGCTTCTCGGAAAAATGTTACGGACGTCTTGGTTATGGTGCTTTTTTTGTGTGTGTTATTGTTGGTTGGTGGTGTTGGTGGTGTTAGTGGTGATGGTGTTGTTGCTGTTGGTGGTGGTGATATTGTTGTTAGTGGTGGTGATGTTGGTCATCGTGTTATTGCTGTTGCTGCCTCAGGGGGACTAAACTATTTCCTCGAATGATGTAATGCGTTCAAAACAGAAGAGAGAAACATAATATTACGTTTCCTATAACCAATAAAAAGTGTAAATAAGTGCCAAGAGATTAAAATACTGAGAAATACTACAAAACAAATCACAAAATCACGGGAAACAAACAATAACGCGGTGATCTTGTGTTGGTGGAATCAGACTGAACGCGAAAACTATATAATATCAACAATAACAACGATTTATCTCTGTGTATAGGCTAACCTTCTTCCCATTGCTGGTGTTTTGAAGTCTCGCCATCTGAGGCAACTTACTACAATAACATCGACGGGCCGCACACACCAACAGGCTCAACCAAAACAGTCCGCGGCGAAGACAAATAAGCTGAGAACACGCCCCCGGAACCGCGTGAAGGATTGTCAACACCTCTCAGAAAACAGCGTGACGGAGCCCCTCGCCACATAAACAGCGCAGGGGTCTGGTCTGGTCTGGTCGGCCGTGCGCCCCTTAGATAAGCAAGCTCCTTCTCCTCCTGCTCCTCTTCTTCTTCACCCTCTTCCCCCTCCTCCTCATCATCATCTTTAGGCCCTTTTAGAGGTCCCCCAGTGGCCTTAAGGTATTCTGTTTCTCGGCCACACGAAGGTTCTGTGTTTTGTGTCCTCGTCGTGAAGTGGGTGCGGGCCTCGACGCGTGGGGCTGCGGCGTACTGCAAGGCGATGGATGGCCCCGCCTGCCCTCGAGCGGCGATGCTCCAAACAAACAGTGTGAGAGTGAAGGTGAGGAGGTGAGGAGGAGGAAGAGGAGGAGGAGGTGCTGGGTGCCATTTCTCTATCATGGGCGAGTGGTTACGGGCTGTTTTCCAGGGAGAAGAATTGTAGGTGGTTATGTTTTATTGCCTATTTTCTTGAAGTGGAGAAGATGGAGGAGGAGAAGGTGCAGGAGGAGGAGGAGGAGGAGGAGGAGGAGGAGGAGGAGGAGGTAAGTGTTTCAGGTGAATGAGCTTAAGGGCGGCTCCCCTGCGCTTGTGACCCAAAAGGAACAGCCCCGCCCGCCTCACCGATCCTATCCTCCACCCCAGTCCCTACCCTGCCCCTCCCTGCCCGGCCGTGCCCTGTCTACGTAGCCACTCACTATTCACGCTGAGAGGCAAAACAACCTCTAATACTTTGTTTCTTCCCCGCAAGTGCCAAGAATGATGTGGACTGCAAGACAAGCGGAGCCAAGCACGTGCCTTCAACCCCTCAGCCACCCCCAACCTCTCCTTGCCTCCCTTTACTTCCTCCTCCCTGCCCTTGCCTGCAGACTCTCCCTGACTCCTCCTGGTTCTTTCTTTCTCCTCCTCCTCCTTCTCCTCCCTCCCTCTGCCTCGCCCCCGGGTCATATGCGCCTTCACTCAACGTCATTCGCCTGGATTTGACATTAGCCACCTGGGGTCGCTGGGGGCAGTGGGGCGCCCGTGATGGTAAGTCATGCTCGCGTCGTGACCCCAAGCACGCCTCTGCCCCATAGATAGACACACACACACACACACACACACACACACACACACACACACACACACACTCCTTCCTCTTGCTCGTCTCTCTTTGTTTCTTGCCCTCTCGTCCTGAACTCAATTTCTCTCCGCCGGCAGCAGTCCGCTACTCTGGGTACATTGCTAATATTAAAAGCGGTGTCATCTCATCTCCTGCCCGGCAAAAATTAGAGGAACCTTTCAGCCCTGGCGTGTATGTCGTCGTCGCGTGTTTATTCACCCTCATTGCCCTGGGTCGTCGTGGTGGTGGTGGTGGTGGCGTGGTAAGCCTGACATGATCTCGCTGGTCTCTTAAACATCTATTTCCTGAGCTTCCTTCACAAACAAAGCGTGAGTGAGTGCTGCCTCTCTTCAAGCCTCGGCCTCCTCACGTGGGCCGGTTAAGGAGCGTGATATCACATCCGACGCTCACCGCCCTCCTCCTCTGCCCTCCCTCCCTCACACCTTCCCTCCACCATCACCAGCGACACTTTCATAACATCCTGTGTGTGCCTACCTTGCCCCGCCCCGCCCCGCTCCACCCCGCCCCGCGCACCCACGAGGAGGCCCCACCTTCACCAAGCATTGACACACATTCTTGACATTTTTTATTTCAAGTGAGCGTCCCTTGAGCCCCGCCGTGAGTCACTTCGCGGAATTTTGTCGCCGTCACGAGGGCCTCGACGACGCGCGGCGCCAGGGTGACGCGCGACGCCCCTGACACGGCGAGAAGCGTGTCGGCCGCGGGGGAAAAAATAAACGCGCGATAGAATGCATGAAAGTGTTCACACCCACTTGCGAGAATTAAACAGCTCGGCGATCTTAAGTAAAACAACACACGCTTAGACTAATAAACGGGCGCCCTGTAGCAGACGCGTGTACTGAAAGACTGTGTGAAGCAATGGTGATGTTGAAGAAGGAAAACCAAAATAAAGACGTACGGGAAGGAAAACAATAACAGAGAGAAGGTGAGAAATAACATAAACTCTACATAAATAATCACCTCTCAAAATACTTTAGGAAGAGACTAGCATTGTGTAAATCATCAAGAGGGTCGGCAAGGAAAACTGTAACACGTGAACAGAGACACAGATAGATGGATAAATGGATAGAGGAGGAGAAAAAAGAGGCTGAGAAGAGGAAGAGCGGGAGGGAGAGAGGGGGCGGGGCAGACGGCAATAAAACACTCACAGTTGTCGGGATACATTTTCGTTGATCTAACGTCTAAAATTACCGAAGGCGGAGAGCTGAACCTAAACAGTCGCGAGGCGGGACTACGATATTACAGCACGAGGTGAATCGAAGAGGAGCTGAATACCTAGAGAAGAGGAGACAGACGATAAGGGATAGATAGTCATAGAGATATACAAGAGGTTATTAGGAAAGATGGAGTTAGGTTAAGGTAAGAGAAGGGGACGGGAACGGAGACAAGATAGATAGAATGGATAGTGATAGAGAGAGATACAAGAAGGTTAGAAGATTAGAGAAGGGAATGAGTAGGGAGATAAACTTAATATGATAGCAAAGGGTTATTAGGTAAGGAGGTTAGGTGAAGGTAGGAGATTATGGGATGGGAGATAACATAGATAGGAGAGAGAGAGAGAGAGAGAGAGAGAGAGAGAGAGAGAGAGAGAGAGAGAGAGAGAGAGAGAGAGAGAGAGAGAGAGAGAGAGAGAGAGAGAGAGAGAGAGAGAGAGAGAGAGAGAGAGAGAGAGAGAGAGAGAGAGAGAGAGAGAGAGAGAGATATGCAAGGAGATTAATACAGGAGGCTAGAAGGTAAGAGAACACGATCTTTTTTTTTTTTTTTTTTACAGTAAAGGAAGCAGCTCAAGGGGAAAAAAAATAAGCCCCTTTGATCACTGCCGCTGTAAGAGAATTTAGAAGAGGGATGGGTAGATGGATAGGATAGATGGCGATAGAGAGAGATATAAAGGGTTAGTAGAATGGTGGGGAGGAGGTTAGGTGAAGGTATGAGAAGGAGATGAAGAGGGAGATGACGGTGACGGTAACCCCAGCATCCGGCGTGAACACCTGCCGCATCTCTCTCTCTCTCTCTCTCTCTCTCTCTCTCTCTCTCTCTCTCTCTCTCTCTCTTCCCTTCCCCTCAGAGCTTGTGTGGTTGTCTCTAGTGATAAATATAAACAGGTATGAATAAAAATAATCTGACACACACACACACACACACACACACACACACACACACACACACACACACACACACACACGTTCGTATATAAAAATCAGAAATGACTCATCCCGTCTCGTGTCTCGTTATATCTTGCTTTATTTCCAGCCGAATATTTTCCCGGAGTTGAAATTACGAAAGTCTTGACCGCCACCATCATTGCCACAACCACCACCACTATAACAGCCACCATCATCACCATCCCCACAGCTATATGCCTTCTATCTGTCTATCGTGTCACGCCAGCCCCACCATCATCATCACAACCAACACCGCCACCAGTATCATCACCATTACTATTAATATCGACTTTCAATCTATCACGTCACAAACAACCTCCTTCATCCTCATAACCATAATAATTACAACCTTCAATAGCAGCAAAAAGGAACAAGAACAAAAAGGTATAACACTGACTGAAAGAAAACTGCGCGATCATAACCTAAAAAAAGGAGGAACACGTAAAAAAAACTCTCTAGAAATGAAAAAAAAAAAAAAAAAATCCTACAAACACCAAATACGAAAAAGGAAAGAAAAAAGAACACTCAACCTCCATAAACAGAAAAAAGCAACAACAGCATATATAACAAAAACAAACAAAACAGCAAAGAACAAAACACAGAACACGGCACACGTAACACCCTTCCACAGGAGTTCGTTCATTCGTTCGTGCGTTCGTTCGGGGCGCGCTACACTATTTTTGGCCCCGCTGCAGAGGCCGAGGATTTACGAGAGATGGACCGAGAGGAAGCGCATCTTTAGCCCACGTCAGCAGCCCGCGGTGACCTGCTGCTCCCCGGCCCGAGAGTAATGCTGACGAGAGGGGCTGACGGGAAGGATGATGATGAGGGGGGCTGACGAAGGGACTGACGGAGGGGGTGACGAAGGGGCTGGTAGGCTGATGGGAGGGTCTGACGGACTGACGAAGGGGCTGACGGGCTAACGAGGAGGCTGACTGGCTGACGGAGGGAAATATGAAGGGACTGACAGACTGACGAAGAGAGTGACGAAGAGGGGATAAGGGTGCGACGGAGGGACTGACGAAGAGGGGCTGATGAAGATGGAACTGAAGAAGGGGGGGTTGAGGGACGGACAGGAGGATTGGGTTGGGCTGACTGACCTTACCCTCTCTTCCCGCGGCGCCTCAGGTCATTTTCACACCTTTGCGTTCAGGTGAGTTGGTGATGTATACGCTTGTCAGGCTTGAGCAGGTGAGTAGTTGTTTTATTATTATTATTCTTTACCTTTCTTGTTTTTTTTCCTTTTCTTTTTTTCTTTTCATTTTTGGACATGTTATTTACTTGTCCGACTACCTCTTGCATTTTTTATTCTTGTTATTTTTCTTCGCTGTTCTTCCGACGTGAGCAAGTAAGAAATAGATTGCCTTTTTCTCACTTTTATTTTACTCCTGGTCTTTTTCTCCCTTTATTTTTTGTTCTTTTTTTTTTTGCTCATGTTCTTAAAGTCGTCCTACTTTCTGCTTTTATTTCTATTTATTGCTTTTTTTTTTTACAGCTAAGGAAACAGCTCAAGGGCAACAAAAAAAAAGGTGTAAAAAAAAAAAAGGCCCGCTAATCGCTGTTCCCACAAAGACAAAAGTAATAAGAGGCCAAAAGAGAAGTTAATTTCGGAAGGAGAGGTGTCTTGCCCTTGCTCTATTTATTTTCCTCCTCCTCCTCCTTCTCCTCCTCTTTTTTTTTTATCAAGGGCGTCAAAAAGCATGAAGTATAGTATATCATCTTTTTACTCCCTTTTCGCTTTGTTTTTTATCATCTTCTCTGCATCATCTTTTGCTTTTATTCTTCATCCTCTCTTCTTCATTCCATTCTCTTTCCTTATTTTTTTTTATCTCTTTTCACTCTTTTAATTCTCTTCTCTGTCTCAGTCTATTCTTAGCCTTCGTTCTTCTCCCAGTCTCTTCGTGTTTCTTTCTGTTACTATTTTTTTTCTCTCTTTTATCATTACTATTTTATTTTCTTCAACATATCGTGCGAGGCTGCCCGAGTAGTGACGAATATTATAACATTTCCATAATTTTTTTGTGTGTGTAGAGGCGGGAGGCTGCAGTAATTCCAGGCCAGAGAGGGAAGGCCAGTTACGAATTTTACTGTTATTATCATCATTTTCTCTTTCTGATTAATTTTCCTTTTATTATTATTATTACTATTATTTTCTCTTTCTGATTAGTTTTCCTTGTTGTTACCGGAGTTCCCCTGCGTACGCGTAGAGGGGAAGGAAGGAAGAGAGAAGCATGACACAGATGAAGGACACGAAGAAACTGGGAGAGGAACGGAGAATAGAATAGAATAGATGGAGACAGAGAAGAGAATTAAAAGAGTGAAAAGGGATAAAAAATAAGGAAAGAGAATGGAAAGAAGAAGAGAGGATGAAGAATAAAAACAAAAGATGATGCAGAGAAGATAATAAAAACAAAGCGAAAAGGGAGTAAAAAGAAGGAATGAGGATGGAGAGAAAAATAAAGGAAGAAGAATAGAAGAAGAAGAAGAAGAGAAGGAGGCCGGGAAGAAATGATAACATGGAGAAGAGTGAAGAAAAAGATGGAAAGAAAACAGAAGACACAAGGAAAAACAAGAAAACAAGAAGAAAGTGATGATGCTATTGGTTAAGAAGGAGAGGAAAATAAATATGTACAGAACAACAAGGAGAAATATAATAAAAGAATTAGAATTTGCATGTGACAAGCGAACAGAGAGGAACAGTTTTGGCTGTGACCTTAAACACACACACACACACACACACACACACGCACACACAGGCACACAACAGGATGCTCTCAGTCCCCGAAGAGCCAAACATGAGATAAAGAGAAAGAAATGAGGTGAAAATAGAAGTGAACAACAAGCTGATAAGAGAGAGAGAGAGAGAGAGAGAGAGAGAGAGAGAGAGAGAGAGAGAGAGAGAGAGAGAGAGAGAGAGAGAGAGAGAGAGAGAGAGAGAGAGAGAGAGAGAGAGAGAGAGAGAGAGAGAGAGAGAGAGAGAGAGTATATATACGGATGTCAGATGCGTAAACCAAACAAAACAAACAAAAAAACAAGAAAAACAAGACTACGAGAAGATTAAGAAAATATCACACCCACAAAACATGAAGCAACGATTGTTTAGGAGACGAAAGACACGAGTACGATAATTAGTATAAAGTAGCCGATGACGTCACTCGTTATAACCTGAGACGGGACCCCGCAACGTTACCAGACTCTCGTACTCAGAATATTTTGACCCGTATTTTCAAACTCATCGGGTCCTCAATTCGCCTCTTTGAAATCCCCCTCGTAGAGATTGCAAGGATTTCCATGGACTGTTTTGTGAGCCCAGTGATAGATTTACACGGTTTCTGCACTACCCTATTGCATATTTTGGTATGTCCCCTGAACTCCCTTACCTGACTTCTCTTCCAATAATACATCACCACCACCACCACCACCCACCTCCTCCATCCTCGCCACAGTCACCTCCCGCGCACCAGCTCCTCCGTTACACCTTGACCGGAAAAAAATCGCACAAGAAAACTCGCTGAATCTTCCCTGTGACCCGTGGAAATAGTTCTAGGACCAAAATTGTGTTTACCGATTTCTGATCACACCAAAAAAACTTACCTCCACACACACATCATAAGGACAATAATTTAGAGTTAGTGTTCATCAAAATCGTTAATACCTGACGTTACTTCTTTTACACTAGTTAAGGGTCAGAGGCTGGAAAATAAAGTGTGCGTATAGGAGAATCTGGTAACGCTGAGACGGGACGCCGCTTCAGCTGGTATGCGAGAAATTTACTTGGGGCTTTTTTGGAAGGTGGGTGGGTGAGGGAAGGCGCGGGGAGGAGGGTGGGAAGGGGGGTGAGGGGGTGGGAAGGGAAGTTGAGGGGGTGGGACGGGGAGTTGAGGGGGTCGTCTAACACTGTTTATGCGGGAAACGAGGAAGGCGATGACGAGGAGGATTTTGGCATTTTTTTTTACCTCGTTACTTTCCCATCACGAGGAGGAGGAGGAGGAGGAGGAGGAGCCCTTGCATGGGACATTTTAACTTGGGAGTCGTGTGAGTCGGCGAGGTCATGAGAGAGAGAGAGAGAGAGAGAGAGAGAGAGAGAGAAACTTGGCAATGGAGGAAAAATCTACCACACGATGACGTTGATCTGCCGAGAAACAGACGAAATCTCTCTCTCTCTCTCTCTCTCTCTCTCTCTCTCTCTCTCTTCTCCTTCTCCTTCTCCTTCTCCTTCTCCCTCTCCTTTTCTCCCTCTCCCTCTCCTTTTCTCCCTCTCCCTCTCCTTTTCTCCCTCTCCCTCTCCTTTTCTCCCTCTCCCCCTCCTTTTCTCCCTCTCCCCCTCCTTTTCTCCCTCTCCCCCTCCTTTTCTCCCTCTCCCTCTCCCTCTCCCTCTCCCTCTCTGTGATCTGGTTTCACTATAAACACTAACATCATCACCATCATCAGCGTCTGCGGGAATACAACCATTGTGTTCTTATCTTGTAACCTTCACCACCACCATCACCACCACCACCACCACCACCACCAAACACAGCTGGCGCGACTCCTGCACCAGTTGGCCGCCTAACAACGACTATTTCAAGTACCAAACACCCAACACACACAACAGGAGTACACACTAAGGCAGCGGGGCGCACACGGCGGCTCTCACAGTACACTCTCGTCTCCTAGGTAATGCCAAGGGTGGGGAAGAGGGACTTACTGAGTTGCTAGGTCTGCGTGCGTTATATATGTGCTTCTTAGAATGTCCTCACCTCGTACTTAACACAGGTATAGACGAGGCTGGTAAGGTGTACGGATGTCACAGTACACTCTCGCTTCCCCGGTAATGACAGAGAGCCACTTGATTGAAGAGTGTAGAAGATAAGTGTCGGTCTTCGTATGTTCTTAACCTCACTTAACACAGACAGTCATAGACGAGGGTGACAAAGGCGTATAGATGTCACAGTACACTCGCTTTCACGGTAATGACGCAGAGCCACTTGGCTGATTTGTGTAGCAGATACGTGTCGTTCTTCGTAAATATGTCCTTGTCTCACAATTCTACACGAGTTTGACAAGGCGAACAGATGTCTCCCAGTACGCCTTCGTTATCCCGGTACACTCGTTTTCACGGTAATGACGCTGAGCCACTTGGTTGACTCGTGTAGCAGATACGTGTCGTTCTTCGTATGTCCTTGTCTCACACTTCTACACGAGTTTGACAAGGCGTACAGAGGTCTCCCAGTACGCCTTCGTTATCCTGGTTATCACACAGAGAGCCAATGGATGATGAGTGCAGCAGATCCGTGTTGTTCTTCGTATGTCCTTGTCTCACACTAACACAAGAGACTGGCAGGGCGTACAGAGTTTTCCAAGTACGCCTCCGTGTCCCCAGTTGTCACACAGAGAGAGCATTGGATGACAAATGAGTGTAGCAGAGATAGGTGTCGTTCTTTTGTATGTCATTGCCTTCCCTGTTATCTTAAGTTGTTACAGGGGGTGAGATAAGGTTCCCATCTCAACAGGAGCAAAGGCCAAGTTGGTGATTAAGCGTTTAGTCATATGTGAGAGCTTTTTTCCTACTCTTCCCTCGCCTTCCTTTTCCCTTAAGCTGCTATGCTGGGAAGGCGGGTAGTACGAGCGTTTATAAATGGACTAAATTCCTGCATCTTAGGGAACATGAATGGTGCAGCGCCAAGACTGAAGTTGAGGCGAAGTGGGCAGTGTTGTAGTGTGCATCGGGGGTGGAGGAGGAGGAGGAAGAGGAGAGGGAGGAAGGGGAGCATAAGGGTAGGGTAGGAAGGGATACAAGGATAGGGGATAGAGGGAGGCATGTAGCTAAGGTATGGAACGCAAAAGGTAAAGCATGAAGGGGAGGAATGAGAGGAGAGAATGGAGGAAGAGGAGGGGAGATATGAGAGGGAAGGTGGGGGAGAAAGAGGAGGGGGAGAGAGGAGAGAGAAAGCTCCCACCTTAAAAAAAATCCCGTTGCTTCTTAACACACACACACACACACACACACACACACACACACACACACACAGACCACGTGACCAGACCCAAAATCAACCAACCACGAGACATTTTCACGGGCCAGACCCAAAATAAGGCTCAGGGGTCACTGGCTTGACATTCACGACTATAAACTTTCCAGGAACAGCAACACGTGGCCAGGTGAGGGGGCGGGAGGGGGCGAGGAGGGAAGGGATGAGGGGAGAAGGGGGAGAGAGAGAGAGGGGCGGGGGCAGCCAGGTGTCCATCCGTCACTCAGCAACAGGTATATGGGTCACGATGCTACGGTTCAGGTGTTGCGTGAGTTAAATGTCGTACAGGTGTTGACTTGACTTGTTGCTGGGTACTGACCTCTCATATCTAGGTCGATCTGGTGCACTCCTCCTCCTCCTCCTCCTCCTCCTTTTCCTCTTCTTTCGTCTCCCCTCACCTTAACTACTCACCAACCTATCCCTTTCCTCGTAGCCCCCTTGAGTGACCCTGCAGACGCCTTGGTAGAGCAGAGAATCAGTGGAGTTATATCCTTAAACATTTCAGTCTCAAAGCAAACGCATCTGACAAGGATTTCATAGGAGTTTTGGCCATTCCCAGAGGTGCTTTTATGACCCCGGTGGTAGTGTGACCCTTCTTCTGTACCAAGAACCTAAGAAAGCCATATTTGACAACGCTTTCGTAGGAATTTTGGGTATTTCCAGAGGTACTTTTATGACCCCGGTGGTAGTGTGACCCTTCTGCTGTACCGTGAACGTGAGAAAACACTCATGAAAACCCCGACTACTCTCCATTTTGTCCTTTTGAAATAGTTGACGTGAGAGGTGGATGTGTCTAAGAACACCAACCGGCGACTCCCAAGTGTTAGGTCGGCAGGAGATACATTACTCACGGTGGTCGAGGGTAAGTAAGAGACAGGCCGAGCGGCACCAAGGTTTAGGCGGGACGGAAAGGCTCTAACATGAGGGATGGGGCACGTCAGGAGGTGTTGGCACGGAGGATAACACTCGCAGAACAGTTAATAATCGGTGACTCCCTTGGACGCGCCACTATTTACAAACACGTAAATCGAGAAGAACGAATCATCTCCACGTTGGTCATTACCCCCTGGCGACCGATCACTGGGCTACCTTGTGCCTTGTGCCGGAGAAGACGTGGCTGGAGGTGGCCGGTGGTAGTGGTATGGCCCCTTTAGAGTAGCCAGGTGTGCCGTGGGGCGGGGTAGGGAGTGGTAATCGAGGTGTACTATCACAGCAGCAACAAAAACAACACCTATCTTCCTTAATAGCACTGAATAACACCATCATAAGTTACACAAGATTTAGTTTATAGTATTTTGAGCGACCGTTCTCGAAGTCACCTCTGAGGCCGAAGAGAATGAACAGGAAGGACACAGTTTCTTGAGTGTGAGTGACAAAACTTCCCTCCACTGACCAACATCTTTTACTGAACAACATCAACGGAAACTGACTCTTCCAAGGCTAATTCAAGACAAACCATTACGTAATCTACCCGTACGGAGCAGTAAGTAGCGGGCTTTTTTTTCATTATTGTTTTTTTTTCTTTTTACGTCCTTGCACTGTCTCCTTTGCTGAAAAAAAGTCCCTTCTGAAGCCACATTACTAAAGACAAAGACGTAGGAGTTCCATGAGGGTATATAGGACGCGTGTGATGTCAGTGGTGTCAACATGGTGTGCCCTAGAGAGCGTGCTGGAGGGCGCCTGGCCGTGGTGGCATTCCTGCAGCAAAGACGCGCGCCCTATGGTGGTAAGGATGTTTAGCTTCAGCCTCAAACACCGGCCTCGCCCAAGTGCCAAACATCCGGGGAAGTGTTGACTCTCGCCGCCCTGTTAGGTCAGCCTGGGAGGTAACACGCGAGGCAGCGGTGACACGCGGACAGAGGCACTTGTAGGCCACTCGCCACGCGGACAGACAGACAAACAAACAGAGACCAGACACACAAACACACAGATAGATACACAAACCCACACAAAAACAGATACAGAATCCTCAACACACATACAAACACACGTGGAGACCTTACCAAACACCTGTCTGCCTCTCTACCCGTAATAGTTTAGTCCAAGGTCACACTCTCTACCTGTGATGTGGCTTCGTGAGGGGCAGGACGCGGCTCGGTTGCCACACCTGCCTGCCGCCTACTAAGGTCACACCGAAACAGGATGCACGCCAGTAACAATACGAGTCGGTGTATACGGATGTGACAACGACAACACCACCGCGATACTAAGGTTCATTGTTACTCTATGTCGCCCCCCTCACCCCCCCTTCTCTCTCTCTCTCTCTTCCCCTTCCTCCTTTCCCCCTCCTCATTAACTCTACTTCCCTCCCTCCCTTTTTCACTACCTCCTACCCACATTCCCTCACTCCATCAGTTATTTCTCTTCTCTCCCTGTACTTCCTCATTCCTCACTTCCTCGTTCACGCCTCTCTACACTTATTCCTTCCCTCGTATACTTAACACTCCTTCTTACACTCCGACACTCCCTCTGACACCCCGCAGTTAATCCTCAGTTCCTCAATTCTTCTGCGCCTTTTCACACTTCCTCTCTCCCTCTCTCATATACTTTCATACTCCTTATACTCCTACAATCCCTCTGTCCCTACCTCCCTCCCTCCTTACCTCCTCCCTCAATCCATAATTCCTTCTCTCCCTCACTTCCTCATTCACCCCTTACACTTCCTCCCTCATACACTTCCACACTCCTTCCACTCCTCTCATACTTCCTCCCTCCTTCCCTCCTGCGACTCCCTCCACGCCGCCGCCCCGAGAACAACACAGCGTCACCTACCGTCGCCGGGCCCTGACAGCCGTGCGGGTCATGCCTCTCGCTCACCTGTGGAAAGAAAGCATCCAGGTGAGTGTTGTGTCAGACGCGAACACACAAACAGACATACACAAATAAAAGGTAAGTTAATTAATAAGAAAATGAGTATAGAGCGTGAAAAAAATATATACTGATTAATTAAAAGAGAAACAAGGAAGGAAAGAATGCAAAAGAAAGCTAAATAGGAGGAAAGAAGGATAAGTAAAGAAAGATAGAAAGAAAGAAGGAAAGAAGGAAGGAAAATCTAAGAAAAATATCAAGAAAAATTAAAGAAAAAAGTCATTAAAGAGAAATAAAGCAAAACAAGTAAAAAAAAAAATTGTAAAGTGTGTATGAGGAAAGACGAAGAGAAAACAAATAAAAATGAAAGAGAAAAAAATCAACAAAGAAAAGTAAAGCAAAACAGGTAAAAAAAATGTCAGGTGTGTATGACTGTATATACTTTTGACGTAACACCCAAATCACCTAAAAACACACACACACAATAAACACCAGCATTACGATATACAAACGGAAATAGATCATTCATTAATTGCATCACATGGCGTAAAACGTTTGCCGGTGTCCTTGGGCGTTATCAGCAGCAACAGACAGACTGACGAAACACGTGTACTAAGGAAACTCATGTGTGTGTAAATCCGTGTGTGTGTGCGTGTGTGTTTAGATAAGTCATGTGTGTACGATTTCCGTGTGTGTAAATTCCTGTATGTGTACGTGTGTGTTTAGATAAGTCATGTGCGTACGATTTCCGTGTGTGTAGATAAGGACTATTAAAACTCATTCAGGTGTTAGCAGGTATTTGAGAGAACATAAGAACATAAGAACGTAAGATAAGAGCAGAGGCAAGGACAGAAGCAAGGTGAGAGATAAGGAGGAAGAGGAAAATATGCAAAGAGGGAGGAAGTGTTAAGAGGTGAGACGTGAGAACAGACAGGTAAAAGAGGAGTAAGAGGAAGAAGAAGAGGTAAGAAAGGTAGGGGAATGAGAGTGATGAAGAAGAAGAGGGAGAGGAAAGGCGTAAGAACAGAGGAGGAAGGAGAGAGGTAAGAAGATAGGTAGAGGAGTGCACGAGAAGAGGAAGGAGAGGAGAGAGGTGAGAACAGATAGGAAGAGGAAGGGGCAAGAAGATAGGTAGAGAGGAAGAGAAGGGGAAGATGAAGGAGGTTAGAAGATAGGTAGAGGAGAAGTGATAAAGAGTAAGAAGAAGGGGAAGAGGAGTGACGCAAAAACAGACAGGAAGGGGAGGAGGAAGGTGAGAGGTGAGGAGCGGCAGGAAGGGAAGGAAGATGTGGGTGAGTGGATGAGAACAGGAAATGAAGGCAAGTTTTGAAGTCTTCCTGACACCCCCAAACACCCCTCCTACACCCCCTCAATCAAGAAGGAGGTGACGGAGGACGAAGAAGGAGGTTACAAGGAGGAGATAACAAGGAGGTGACAAGGAAGGAGGTAACACTAAACATCACTTTTCAACATCGCGTCATTCTCAAGAAAAGCGCTCTAACTCTTTATGCCGAATTCTACAAGTCTCTCTCGCTTGTATTATGATCCACTTCTATCATGAACCACTTTTCAACCTATGACAACTTCAAGAAAAGTGCTCTAACTCTTTAAGGGGACTTCTACAACGGCCTTCCTCGCTTGTATTATGAACCACTACTAAAATTCCCCTTTCAACCCATGTAAACCTCAAGAAAGCGATCAAACTCTACAACACCCTTCCTCGCTTGTATTACGGAGTGGAGGTTATTAGCGCAGGACTAGTCTGTTCCTCGCCTTCTGACGCTGCCTAGACAAGACCCGGAGCATCAGCCACCCTTCGGCAGGCTCTCCAGGACAACATACCCTTCAGGAGGTCGTAGTTCAACTCACTATTATAAATTAGTGCTAATCCATTTTATTTACGTGTTGGGATTAGTCTTTGAAATCGGATGGCCAGGAAGAGAACCAACCCCAAAATCACTATATATAAAGACTTCGTAATGTAAGAATGATTGATATCGTAACGTCACGCAACAACAAATCAAAATACCAGTCCGTTGTATTCACGTATCAAAACTAGTCATTGAAATCGTATGGCGAGGAAGAGAGAATCAAACTCAACGTCACAATACGATGAGCACTGAGGCCACGCGCAGCTATAGCGTATATATATGCCCCCAAGTGTTCCTTTTTACACTTCTCTTTCCGAAATTGACCTCTCTTTTGGCCACTCATCTCTGCGGGCTTCTTTATATTTATCAATTTTTGCCCTTGAGCGTTTTCTGAACTATAAAAAACTTACGATAGAGAAGTAAAGAATGAATGACTGGCCTCGTGACGTCATACACAAGCACCCAATTCACGGAAACTCCCACAAACAGGAACCGCGTCATTCACAGCACCGCCGGGAGCTTTCACAACCCGGGTGGCTCAACGAGAAACACGACGCTGACATGTCCCATTCATTACCGAGCTCATTGGGAAAGGTGAGTCACATTGCCTGGCGCTATCTTATCAGTGAGCAAAGTGGTTACTCATCAGGCAGGAAGGGGTGAGAAGGGGGAAGGGAAGGAGGTCTGGAGTTGTGTGGGTGGGAGGGAGTGAGGGAGGGAAGAGGGGAAGTGTGAGTGGAGGAAGGGAGACGCAAGAGGCGCTGTGGGTGGACGTGAGCAATGAGGGGTTGTGATAATGGAAAGAGGGACAAAGGCAGTGATAGTGTTGAGGGAAATGGTCTTGACTGGGCGGAAAAGGAAATGTGTTAAGGTACTGATTTGACAGGCGAGGGAAACGTCTCCTAACGCCCTGTACCGTGTCGCAGCCGCAGCAGAACAATGCGCGGCGGCGGGAGGGAAGGAGTCACGGCGGCGCCTCTAACTCATTTAAACTCCGAGGAGTATTTATTACCCGTCAGCGTCAGCGGCCCGCCTACCCCGACACCTGCGAATCCTCCCTCCCTTCCATGCCACCCCCCCACCCCCCAGCCCCAAAACACCGCGGCCACGGCGTCCTGCCTGCACCAAGAGCCGGGAGTGCCGCGTCTTGGCTGGGCCGGACACACGCGGCAGCAACAACAGGACAGAGCAACAAAATGGAAGAAATGAGGCACCTTGAGGACATCCTGCGCTGGCTGGGCGAGAAGGGCGCCCACCATAGCGGTGTAGAGGTGGCTGCTCACGTCCCCGGGGGAACAGTCGAGGCTGGTCCTCTTGCGGTTGGCGTTGGGGGAGAAGCTGAGGGGACACGGCGCCTGATCCCGCCCCGCCGGCAGCGTCCCGATGCTGGTCCGCCGGGGAGCCGAGTTCCCGCCGCCCGTCATGCCCACGCTCAGCCGACGCCCCATCTCGGCGCCTCGCTCACGAATCTTTTCCAACATCGACATGTCCTCTGGCTTCCGGCAGCCACTTTCGCGTCAGGTATCCACCGCCACTACAACTACAACTGGCGCGTCTCTCCAAACCTTTCACATCACCTGTCGTGTCATCGAACGTGAAAAAGAGCCCTTGAGACCGTCTGGCGCCCCCCCCTAACCTGCCGACAAAGGGCTCCCTCAACCTCAAGGTGTTCAAAGCCCTGAGGCATTCCTGAGGCTGAGTCGCCCACTCACAGCCGGGTGCGGCGCTGAGCTAAAAACTGTATCAGTAGTTTTCACAAGAACAAACTCAGTCCTGCCTGGAGAGGCGCAGCGCCGCCCCGCACGGTCGCCGCGCCCCGTCGGCCACGCAAGCAGCCCCGTAACCCTTCTGCCGGGGCAGCCGTGGCTCAGGCCACGCACTCACCCGGCTCACGAACCTCGCGTGTTGCAAAACTCGAATTTCCTTTTACGTCCGCGGCATAAAGTTTCCGCGAACTTGTCCCGTGACCCGTGGCAGCGCGGCGGCCGTGCGGCGGCGGCTCTGCAGCGCCTGGCTGGGCACGGTTGGCGGGGGCGTGCCGGCTGCCCGTCGAGGAAGGATCGCAGACCTAATCCCACGGCTGAACTGTCGCCTTTAACAGCAGAAGGTCGAGGCGAGACCAATCAATACCGCTTAGCTGCGACAGGTCGTGACGAGGATGTGTGCTGCACGGGACGACCCTCAGTGTTAGCAGCTCCTCGCCCCGCCCCGCAACGAAGAGGCGGGGCGGGGCGCCGTGATGCTGTGTGCGTGATGCAGGGAGACAGGTAGCCTCGGTGTACATGGTGTTAATCAGCTGCTGGTGACGGGGACGAGGATCAATAGCAGCGGCGTGTCAGGACAGGCGGCAGAGGCGGCGTGCCCCGGGGAGCCGCTTCCCCAGCCGCCGCCGACCCGACAATGAATGATGAACGCCCCAGCCCCGCCAACCGCAGCCCTCGCGTCTCAGCCCCGCCGCGGCGGCCGAAAAGGCGCCATTCATCAACCCAATTAAAATATAAACACGGGGCTTGGAAGTGTAGCTTTTGGGCTCATTTCTCGTCGCCGCCTCGACCTTCCTGACGCGATGGGTTGTGGGTGAAGGACACCCCGCCTCAACCCCTGCCCCGCCCCGCCCCGCCCCGCCCCGCCATAACCCTAAACCTGCAGGCGGGCGGGGCGGGGCGGGGCGAGGACAGTTGGAGGTGTGTAAAGGAGTTCCCAGATGACCAAAAGTATGCCAGGCCAGCGCGTCTCCCAGAAGCCTCGGGGAATTTAAGAACGGTTGTTTCTAGGAACTGTATAGTTATTTTCGGGAGGCGCGGGGGAGGGTTATCTCTCTCTCTCTCTCTCTCTCTCTCTCTCTCTCTCTCTCTCTCTCTCTCTCTTTCACATGACCTACACACACACACACACACACACACACAACCCCCTCCAACCCCCAACGGCATATACCACCCCTACCACCCTCCCTCCCTCCCAGCTAAAAAGACCGTTCCCGGGCCCTCACTCGGCGCCCTAAGCATGGTCTGACCCCCGTAAACACGCCTCCACGACATGACCCATATAGTGAGGCGGCGCGGCGGGCGGCTGTGTGCGTGGGAGGGAATACATGAGCGTGTGGGAACTCTACCGGTGTGTCTGTGCGTGTGTGTGCGTATTCTGAGAGCCCGTAACGCCTTTGTGCCCATATGTGAGGGGTGGGATATCGCTGGGGGGTGCTCCGGGGGGGTGTAGTGGGTGTCTGGGCAACAGGTGGCGGTGGGGTGGGGGACGGGGACAGGGGTACTGGGGTGAGGGGTGGAGGAGAGTGTGCCCAGCTGACTCACCCGCCGCACACCTTCACCTCGTCACCGCTCTTCACCGCCAGGTCCCCGTCACCCACTCCCACGCCCACACCTGAACAATACACACCTGCTGTCCCTTAAAAACAAACCTGCACGCCCCCTTACACCTTACAGAATTACCTACACCTGGTTATCTGTCACACACCTTCACACACCTATACCAGCCTCCTCTACACCTTTGACTTTTTAATTAGTCACACCTGTTTGCTCTTTAAACCAAACTTGTCACCCCACACACCTGGATAGCTATATAAAACGCCCTGTGGTGCTCTTAAACCCGTATTCTAGTCTCTTCCACACCTTTGGCTTCTTAATTACCCAAACCTGTCACCCCACACACCTGAAAATCGATATATAAAACGTTCTATGGTGCTTTTAAACCCGTATTATAGCCGATTATAAACCTATAGTTTCTTAATTAGCACCTACAGAAACTTATCATACCTCTTGCCTCTTCAAACCAAACCTGTAACCCCACACACCTGAGAATCTACATAAAACGTCCAATGGAATTTTGAAACCCATATTAAATTCGCTTCCATACCTTTAGTTTCTTAATTAGCACCTGTGAAGTCTCGTAGCCCATACCTGCATAAGGGGCACACCTGTCTGTCTGTCTGTACCTACACCTGCAGCTCATTAGCGCCGCACACCTGCCGCCTCAAGGTCGCCGCGTAAAACCTGAGATCCAAAGACTATCGGAATCTGTTTTAATGCCAAGGGGACGAACGGGTTATTTTACGGAGGACTTATCTCTCTCTCTCTCTCTCTCTCTCTCTCTCTCTTTAATGCTCTTTCTCTTTCAGGTGTTTCTTCACGTTCATACTGATAAAACACTCTCTCTCTCTCTCTCTCTCTCTCTCTCTCTCTCTCTCTCTCTCTCTCGGCCGACACACACACGGCCTTTGTAGAGTGAAGGGGAGAGATAAATGTGAAGGGAGGGAGATGGAGGGGATAGGGAAGGAGGGAAGGGCGAGAGAGAGAGAGAGAGCATCGGATTCTTTATATAATTCTAAGTCATCAATGCATAAATTAACCCTTTAAATGCCCTTCTCTCTCTCTCTCTCTCTCTCTCTCTCTCTCTCTCTCTCTCTCTCTCTCTCTCTCAGGTAAGACAGGTAACCAGGTGCCTAGAAAAGACCTAAATATACACCTGAGCAAATTAATTAAGCCCTTCTCCTATCACCAATCTTCTTTCACTCTCCCTTTCCTTCATTAACAGCGTGGAGCGAGTAATTAAGAGGTGGACAGGTAGACAGACGGACAAACAGGTGCGAACACAAGACCTCAAAAGCCACACAAAAGGAGGATCGAGGGTGACGTAAATCCCCAAGAAATCGCATCCAACACCACAATCCTGACAAAAGAAGACGATTGAGGGGAAGGAGGAGGATTATATGGCGTTTTTTTTTTTCTCTTCCTCTTCTCCATCTTTTTTTTTCTGGGGGTCTCTCGTGTCTTTTCTCTTCTCTTTTCTTCTTTATTTAACTTTTCCTTCCCTCTATCTTTTTTTTTTGCGTAGTGTCTCTTTTTCCTATTTTCTTTTCTATTTAACTTCTATCTCTTCGCCTCTCTTTATCTCCTGTTCTGTCCTTCACCTCTTTTCTCTCTGTTTTCCATTTCCCCCCTCCTCTCTCTCTCTCTCTCTCTCTCTCTCTCTCTCTCTCTCTCTCTCTCTCTCTCTCTCTCTCTCTCTCTCTCTCTCTCTCTCTCTCTCTCTCTCTCTCTCTCTCTCTCTCTCACGCGTTCTTTCTGCCCCGGACGTTTCTGTATCCCACTCATTTTTCCCTATTTTTTTTATGACTTCTATTTCTGATCATTTAACACATTCCGCACTTCTCTCGTTCTCTGTGCCCCGGATATAACATGTGGCGAAGAGGAGGAGGAGGAGGAGGAGGAGGAGGAGGAAGGGGCTATAGACGAGGATTCAAGTTAAGTAGGGGAGCCTGGCACGGGTCACGCCCTTGGTGGATGATCAATGGATGTCACGCCGCCCGTATCCAAGCCTCCCTCTGCCCCTCACGCCCCTCAATGCCTACATACCACTCCTTCTCACCCCTCCTACACCCCCCCCCCTCACGATAACGACGCGGAAGGTGCAGGAGGAAGATGCGGCCACTGACAAGTTTAAATATTGCCTTACACGTGAAGCAAAGAATAACACGTAAAAATTGTAAAAAAATAGCGTAACCTTAACCTACCCTAACCTAAGCTGATGAAGACGCGGAAAGTATACAAGGATACAAGGTTTAAATGTTGTCTTCTTAAACGTAAAGCAAAGAAAAATACGTAACAAATTGTCTAAATCAGCAGCGTAACCTAAACTACCCTAACCTACCCTAATTTAAGCTGATGAAGACGCAGAAGGTATACAAGAGGCAGTTGAAAAAAAGAAGTCGTGAGTATTGACCGAACTTTAAATGCCGCCTCCCCAGCGATGCGAAAATAACAGGTGAAAAATGTCTCTCAATTAAGCAGCCTGACCTGAACTGCCTCAACCAACCTGCGCTGAGGACACTAAGTTGGAAGAGAAGTTAGAAAAGTTGTGATCATTGACAAGACTTTTAATACTTACTTCCTTTTCGCTCATGACGGAGAAAAAAAATACGCGAAAATTAGCCTGCCCTGACCTACCCGAACCTAAGCTGATGAGCATAAAAGTTAGAAAATTGTGATCACTGACAAGACTTAACACTTCCTTCCTTTTCCTTTGTGACGGGGAAAAATATAAGTAAAATTTGTCCACTAAACAGCCTAACCTAACCTACCCTAACCTAAGCTGCTGAGGACGTGGAAGTTGCAAGACGAAGTTAGCAAAGAAGTTACGATCATTGACGTTCCTTTCAACACTTCCTTCCTCTTCGCTCGTGACGGAGAAAAAATACGCGAAAATCAGCCAACCGTAACCTGCCCTAACCTAAGCTGCTGAGGACGTGGAAGTTGCAAGACGAAGTTAGCAAAGAAGTTACGATCATTGACAAGCTTTTCAACATTTCCTCTCCGCTCGCGACGGAAAATAAAACAATGAAACTTAATATTTGTCCAAAAAGTATCCTGCCCTAACCTAACATAACCTACGCTGAAGAGAAGACGCAAAACGGACAGGAGGAAGTTAGGAAATAAGTTAATCATTGACAAGACTTTAACATTTCGTCTCCACACGTGACTGAAAAGAACACTAAGGCTGGTATTACAAGACACTCTGCCTTCTCACATCAGCTATATCTAAAGATCACAGGGGGGATCAATGAGGTTCTAATGCGTGTTTTTTTTAGGCTCAGGGTACAGAGGAAGGATCAAACTACCACCAGGGTCATAAAACTACCCCTGGAAATGCCCACAACTCCTACGAAAGCCTTGTCAAATATGTGTTCTTGGACGGCGAAATGTCTCATAATACTACACTTAAAGTCATTGTTGAAGACAGCGAAGAAAACTATTTGTCACGCTCCTAATGATGTGTTAAGCCTATTATATATCTCAGACGTTATACTAAGACTTAGACTGACGTTAAACACCGTGTAAAATAGCTATAAAAGGCGGTAAAGAGAACAGTTTAATACGTTCCTCTCGCTCTCGGAAGATCAACGTAGTGAGATTCTATTAATGGTAAGCTTAGAACTGTCAGAAAATACAATACGTTACTCTCGCTCTTGTAAGATAAACGGATTGAGGTTCTATTAACGGTTAGATTGAACGGCTGGAAAACACTTTAATACGTTCTTCACACTCGAGTTGAAAGATAAATGTAGTGAGATTCTATTAATGGTACGACTGAACGGCCAGGAAATACAATACGTTCCTCTCGCTCTTGTAAGATAAACGGATTGAGGTTCTATTAACGGTTAGATTGAGACCTCAGAAAAATATGCAATGTAACCGTCGCCGCTCACACGCGTCCATCCTGAGCGGCGCCTGTCACTTTTTACCGCCTTGAGGACTTATCATAATAACTTTCTGGCCCAGGGACGAGGCGCCTAAAGTGACTGGCTTGAGGGACGGCAGAAAAGACTGAAGGCGAGGAGAAAAGGGGCTAACACACACACACACACACACACACACACACACACACACACACACACACACACACACACACACACTATACCTGGAGGAGTTATGAAGAAGACAAAGAGGAGATTATCAACCTTTACTTTCCCTCGAGAACTAAAAATAAAAAGAGGAAAAAAAAAGTAAAGATGAGAGAGAAAAGATAGCTCGCTCCCTCCTCCTCCCTCCCCGTGGCGACCTTGCTCATTTACTTTACTCCCTTACTTTTACTTTACTTTGCTCTTTACTTTTTCCGCACGGAGGTAGACAGACAGACAGGCCCGAGGCTCAAAATAAACACGGCGAGGGTAAGGGAGAAGGAAGAAAAGAATTAAACGACCCCCTCTCTAGCCCCCCTTCCCCTTACCCCCCCCCCTCCCCGCCCCCCTTCTGCCCCCCTCCCCCTTACCCCCCCCACTCCCCGACCCCCTTTTCGGCTATTCCGCGTGTGTGATGGAGGTTAAGTCGATGGTTTAACGCTGCCATTGGGGACGGGGGGAAAAAATTAAGAGGCCATTATTCGCCATTGCGTGAGTCTGTTTGTCTCCCTGTTTGTCTGTCTGTTTGTGTCTATTTTTTGAGCCTATCTGTCTCTTTGTAGCTGTGTTTTTTAGCCTGTCTGTCTCTCCGTCTGTCTGTGTCTGTCTATTTTGGGGAGAATGTGACTGTCTGTTTCTGTCTATCTGGGCCCTTGTGAGTCTGTGTGTCTGTCTGTCTATTAGTTTGTGAGTTTGAGTCTGTCTGTCTGTCTGTCTGTCATCACTATCAATACTCATTCTCGTCTCATATCCACAAATCACTTTCAGAATACGATCATGACTCCTCACAATCTTAGCGAAAGTGAATTTGTCTCTCTGTATCCGTCTCCTTCAGTCCCATCACCATCACCAGTCCTTCCTTTCACTATGGCGCCTCACTCTCGTCACCATCCCCTCGACCACCTTCAGAGGACGATCGCTACGCCTTCACACACCATCGGCATTGCGTTAGTCAGTGTGTTTGTTGCCACCGGATGTCTCACTATCATGTTTCACTTCCTTTAGTCACACAGCTCTTTATCGTCATGTCACTATTCAACAGATCACCATTGGAAAGTAAGTTTATCTATCTGTCTATCTATCTAGCTCTCTATACATACCTCTCGATGTCTCACTCTCACGGTTAAAATTCACTATCATATTTAATTTCCTCCATTCCCACACGTTATTCTCATCACTATCCTACATAATCACTCGAAAGTTCATCTCTTCATCTATCTATCCATCTATCTGTCTATCGCCACTGCATGCTTCACTCTCACGGTTATAACTCACTATCAAATTCTCTTTCCTTTACTCTCACACCATACATCACCTGTTTATCGCCACTGGATGCCTCACTCTCAAAGTTATAACTCACTATCACATTCATTTTCCTTCACTCTCACACCTTATTCTCGTCACCATCCCACATATCACCTTCGAAAGTTCATCATTCTATCACTCTATATTTATCTACCCATCTATGTGCCTGTTTGCCGCCTCTTATATCCCCGTCTGTGACCTTATGTCTGTGTCTGTCTAAAGGTCTTTCTATACACGTGTCTTTCTGTCTTATCCTCTACGTCACTGTCTCACTCTCGCGGCTCACCATCGCCAGCATCCACGAGTCACCTTCAAGAGACAGTCAACACGCTTCCACGGTGACCCTCTCCCTCTCTCTCTCTTCCTCCCTGCCTGCCTGACTGCTTACTTCCTCCTTCTTACTACTGCGACGTGCATTAATTAAGTGAAGGGAACCCATGAGTAAGCGGGGCACAGGGTCACTAGTCCTTGGTGCAATCCCCGTGTCCCTGCGTCCCTAACCTACACCTCTGTTTCCTGTGAGTGGGTGAATGTTCAGGCTCTTAATCATCTGTTCCTGTATACCTCTGCTGTGTGTTGGGTGTTCATATATCCGTTTCCTGTGCCCTATTTACCGTATTTCCGTGTTCTACTGTGTCTATTTGGTGTGTTGATGTGTCCTCTTCTCTGTTCGTTTAGGCTCTCAATCATGTGTTCCTGAATAGCTTCGTTGTGTGTCTCTATGTGTCCGTTTCCAGTGCCCTATTTCCCGTGTTTCCGTGTCTTACTGTGTCTTTGATGTGGTTGTGTTCGTTTCTTTGTATACTAATGTTTCCTATACTCATTGTTGTTTCTGGATGTGTTTGTGGGTCTTCCTATGCTCATAACTCTCCTTTCTCTCTCATTCTGTCTCTGTGTCACAATCTCGTTCATTATTTTCTGTGCCCGTGTCTGTGTCTGTTTGTGGGGCTTTACTATGCTCATAAATTTTCTTTCCGTCTCATTCTGTCTCTCTGTCACAATCTCGTTCATAATTTTCTGTGCCCTCGTCTGTGTCCCTGTGTCTGTCTCTGTCTATGGGTCTTTCTGAGGTTATAAGTTGTCTCTCTATCTCAACCTGTCTCTCTGCCACCATCTCTTCCTATACCTGTAAGTTCAATGTTTTCCCAAGCCTGTAATCTTATCTGTCTCCCTGTCTTATCATCTCCCTACGTCACCTTCTTCTCCGTCTTTTACTGTTTATTCTGCCCCTTAATCCCTGTCTCCCTACTTGCAGTCTCATCGCAACTCTCTCTCTCTCTCTCTCTCTCTCTCTCTCTCTCTCTCTCTCTCTCTCTCTCTCTCTCTCTCTCTCTCTCTCCCCGTGGGTTTTATTGATTCTTTTCCCCGTAATCCCTGCCTTCCTGTCCCCCGCTGTCCCTATTTCCCGGGGTTTTCCTGTTTTCTTTGTCATTTATCCCCATCTTGCCTTCTCACAATTCCCCGGTACATTTATTTCTTTTGCTGTTTCCTTGTGTTTCGTTTTCTAGTTTTTATGTTGTTATGAATCTGTGTTTCTCTTTCTTACTATACCTTCATGTGTTTCTGTGTGTGTGTTTGTGTGTTCCTGCCATTCTGTGTTACTCTGTGTTTTATCTGTGTTTCTTTGTCTTTCTTCCTTATTCTGTCTTTGTGTCTTTCTATTCCCTCTTTTCTACGGCCCTGAACTGTATGTCGCCCCTCTTCTATTGCCATTTCCTTAGATTTTCTTGTTTTATTTTGCCCTTAATCCAAGTCTCTCTTCCTCACTCCTGACTATCTGCGTGTTTGTCATTGTGTTCTCTGTTTCTGTCTTTATTTTTTTTTTTTTTTACAACAAAGGAGCCAGTCTTCCGGTGTCTGTTTTTTTCTATTCTCCTGTGTGTTTCCTTATCATTATTCTGAATCTTCCTTCCTCCCTCTGTTCCTGGGTCTTCCTGTGACTATCTCTATAAGTTTCTGTCTTTGTGTTTTGCGTATCTACCTTTCCGTGTTGTCTTCCTGTATTTGTTTTTCCATCTTTGTGTGTTTTTCTTTATCATTATTCCACGTCTTCCTCCCTCCCTCTGTTCCTGCGTCTTCCTGTCCCTCCCTCCGCGGCCCTGACCTGTAAGTATGTCGTCCCTAAGCCCACCAGCGTCTTCAGGCCGCGAAAGGCACCATTCTGAGGCGGGGAATGGCTCTTCACGCACTCTTATCTTCTACTTCCTCCCTCATAACGAAGCTAGTTTGTTACCTTACAGTTACACACACACACACACACACACGCGGAGGGAGGGGGGAGTGGGGGGGAGTTAGTGACCTGAATGACCTCACGATACGTCTTCATAGCCGCTAGAAGTCATAACACCAGCCAGTCATCACCACGTATCATCAACACCAGCACTGCGAATTCAACACCAGCTCGAGCAATACCAGTCATCACTATAAAACGACCAACACCGCCGCAACACCAACACCAGCGCAGTCATCACCACCGCAACGGCCTTCACACTCCGCTGGTTGATCGCTTGGTATAATAATCATCACCACCACCACCACCACCACACATGGCACTCGGGGGGCACGCGGGCCTGTGTCACCTCCACGGCACCAGCAGGCTGACACAGACGCTCACACATCACGCTCGCGCCACAGCCTCACGCCACAGACTGAGGCTTTCACTTTCGTTCACGCGACTTTTGACCAGCAGGCGATAGATCACAGCACATCCGCGTCTGCTCCTGTTTTTACACTCTTTTCCCCGTCTGTGGATTCGCGTTGGGGAAGTACCCGGCGCCAGGGCTTGACAGGGGACAGTTTTTCACCCTGCCCTGCCCTACGAGGTGATTTATGAGAAGGGAACGCAAGGGTGAACACGGTAGGGGGAGATGGGAGGGCGCGCGGCACGGACCTCACCTCACGGCACTCCACCACACACTGACTGACTGACTCGCCTCGGCACTCGCATCTCGGAGGGACAAGCCGCTACGGGCACGATACGCTGCTCTCGCCCCCCCCCCCCCCCGCCTGACCCTCCTCCTCGCCCCAGTCACCCCTGCCCCACGCCCCACGCCCCGAGTCGCCCTCTGCCCGCCGTCACGCCGTTACCTTCCCTCCCTGGCGGGGTGGAGGCAGGGTAGGTGAGGGAGGTTGGGCAGCAGGTGGAGGGAAGGAGTATGGCAAATGCTAAGCTTGAAACCCGTTGCCAGAGGGACGGGGACGGACTGAGTGCCCTCCGCCTCCACCTGCCCCACCACACGAGGCTCCCGCGCCGCCCCCATGCCCGCCAGGCCGCAGGTGGGGTCGCATTACACACCTGGGCGCCCCCTGCAGCCCGGCCCTGCGGAAAGCACGCCGCAAACACCCAGGAATTGTGTAGGGCCAAAAACATGTGCGAGGCTGTTGCCATATGAGGGGTGCCCACTTTTCTGACCTTGATAGCCCGCCAGCGCCACACCAACACTTCTGCCGCAACCTTTTGATTCCCCTTCCCGCGGGTGCCGCGGCGTGGCTCCCCCCGCCGCCCTGGCCCTCCGCGGGGCACTCAAGGCCCCGCCGAAACAGATTATAAGAACCTTTGCCTCCACGCCGTGCCACTGAAGGCATCTAGAGCGTAACGCCGCCGCAGCTGACGCCTCAAAAAAATAGTTACTTTGACTATGACTAATGATGAAAATAAAAATAAAAATAGTAATAATAATACAAATAATGATAGTGATAGTTATAATAATACAACACTAAACATCATCATCATCATCATTATCATAATAATAATAATAATAATAATAATAATAATAATAATAATAATAATAATAATAATAATAATAATAATAATAATAATAATAATAATAATAATAATAATAATAATAATAAAAACAATAACAATAATAATAATAATAATAATAATAATAATAATAATAATAATAATAATAATAATAATAATAATAATAATAATAATAATAATAATAATAATAATAATAATAATAATAATAATAATAATAATGATAATAATCAAGATAAGGGGCTATAGATTTCTCCTAAGCACCTTGAAGAATCCTTGCCTTATCATGTCCTCTCGAGCCTCCTCCCCGCTCCCTCCCTCCCTCCCCGGCTCCTCTCATTTCTTCCTCCCTCTCCCTGCCTCCCCTCTCATCCTTACTCTCTCCCTACCTCTTCCTCCCCTTCCCTGGCACTCTTACCTTCCTTTCTCCCTCTCCCTCCCCTAACTCTCCCCTTCCTCTCTCATCCTGCCCACTCCCTTCCCCTCTTCTCCCCTTCCCCAGCTCCTGCTCTCCCCATCGCCTCCCCTTGACCTCTTCCCACCTTACCTCTCACCTTACTTCGCTTAGGCCGCCTCCGTGCCCAGCAAACCCCATTATTCCCCATTATTCTCACCCCAATAGTGTTTGGATAATTCGAAATGGGACGTTACTTAAGTTTAAACATCCATATCCCCTTACCATTATCCTCCACCCATTAGCCATCATTCTTCCGAGTACTATCCCTCTTATCCCATTACTGTTTATCCTAGCCATTATTAAAAGAATGTTTCAATTAAGGGAAATGGATTGTGCTAAGATTTAAAAACACTCTTATGCTCCTATCCACTATCCTTAACCCAATACTGTCTCTTCCTAACCATTAAAAACACCCTTATTCCCCTATCCACTATCCTTAACCCAATACTGTCTCTTCCTAACCATTAAAAACACCCTTATTCCCCTATCCATTATCCTTAACCCAATACTGTCTCTTCTTAACCATTAAAAACACCTTTATCCTCCTATCCACTATCCTTAACCCAATACTGTCTCTTCCTAACCATTAAAGACACCCTTACTCTCCTATCCACTATCCTTAACCCAATACTGTCTCTTCCTAACCATTAAAAACACCCTTTTTCCCCTATCCATTATCCTTAACCCAATACTGTCTCTTCCTAACCATTAAAAACACCCTTACTCTCCTATCCACTATCCTTAACCCAATACCGTCTCTTCCTAACCATTAAAAACACCCTTACTCTCCTATCCACTATCCTTAACCCAATACTGTCTCTTCCTAACCCTTAAAAACACCCTTACTCTCCTATCCACTATCCTTAACCCAATACTGTCTCTTCCTAACCCTTAAAAACACCCTTACTCTCCTATCCACTATCCTTAACCCAATACTGTCTCTTCCTAACCATTAAAAACACCCTTACTCTCCTATCCACTATCCTTAACCCAATACCGTCCCTTCCTAACCATTAAAAACACCCTTACTCTCCTATCCACTATCCTTAACCCAATACTGTCTCTTCCTAACCCTTAAAAACACCCTTACTCTCCTATCCACTATCCTTAACCCAATACCGTCTCTTCCTAACCATTAAAAACACCTTCCTTCCTATCCTATCACCATTATCCCATTAACATTCCTTCTAACCACTAAGGGAGCGTGTAGGCTAAGGGAAGTGGACTGTGCACGGAATTCAACCTTCTTATACGTCATCTCTTAATCACCACCTTTACTAAACACCCTTATCTCACCCTTATCTCCCTTACCATCACTGTTACTCCACCCCCCTTACAAGCACCCTTACCTCACTCTTATCTCTCTCTTAAAACCACTCTTGCATCGTCATTACCTCACCTTAACTATGACGTGAGTGCTTCGATCTAGGAAAATATGACGTACCGAAAATTTCCTCCTCTTGAATAACCCGAGGAGTCATTATGTTCGTATCTAAGTCCTTTTAAAGCAGGACGTTACGTGGAATTTGATTTACGTCTGTGTTCCGCAATGAATAACGTACCTGACAATCGTTTTAATCATCCTTTATTATTCTTTTCCGTTTTAGTCATCATTGAAGGTTTTATGAAAACGTTAAGATTTTCCGCGTTCCGTTTCTCTCTCTCTCTCTCTCTCTCTCTCTCTCTCTCTCTCTCTCTCTCTCTCTCTCTCTCTCTCTCTCTCTCTTCACGATCTATCAGTCACATACGCACGTTACGCATACAAGCCAGAGGAGGAGGAGGAGGAGGAAAAAGAAAAAGAAGACGACGACGAAGAAGAAAATAAAAACGAGGAACAAAAATAGGAGGAAGAGAAAGAAGAGAGAGGAGTGAGAGAGGAAGAAAAGGAGGAAGGAAGAAGGAGGAAAGAGGAAAGAGGAGGAGGAGGAGGGAGAGGGGAACCGTGAATGCATTGAGAAATTAGTATGTACGTGAGTCTTGGCGTCTGAGAAAGTGTAGGGGGGACGACGAGGAGGAGGAGGAGGAGGAGGAGGAATAGAAAAGGAATAATGAGGGAGGAAAGAGAGAAGAGAGGGAGAGAGAGAGAGAGAGAGAGAGAGAGAGAGAGAGAGAGAGAGAGAGAGAGAGAGAGAGAGAGAGAGAGAGAGAGAGAGAGAGAGAGAGAGAGAGAGAGAGAGAGAGAGAGAGAGAGAGAGAGAGAGAGAGAGAGAGAGAGAGAGAGAGAGAGAGAGAGAGAGAGATGGGGCCTTGACTTATCTCCCTGCCATTCCTGTGATCTGTTCTTCCCATGTGTTCTTTGTTCCACGTCTTAAAGAGTGCGCTGCGTCTCTTCTCAACTCTTCTGAATAGTCTAAGGCCAAAAAAAGGGATGGGCTGAAAGGCTTACTCAAGGGCGCTGCGTCTTTTCTGAGCTCGCCCGAAGAGGTAAGGCCCCCTTCCCCCCCCAAAAAAAAAAGGGGGAGGGGGCTGAAAAAAGGCTTACTCAAGGGCGCTGCAACTTTTCTGAGCTCGTCCCCCGAAGAGGTAAGGCCCCCTCCCCCCCCCACAAAAAAAAAATGGGGGGGGGGGCTGAAAAAAGGCTTACTCAAGGGCGCTGCATCTTTTCTGAATTCGCCCCCCGAAGAGGGTCCCTCAACTCCCCACCCTCGATAATGTGCCGAAAAAAGGTTTACTCAAGACACCGCCAACACAGCCTTATTTCATCCAGCAAAAGTCTTTTCCAAACTCTCCCGAAGAGGTAAGAGTGAAAAAAAGGACGAAAAAAGGCACACTCAAGGACACCACCACAAATTTTTATCATCAAGCCATTTCAGTGCTAAAGATCAAAGAGTAGCTTATCATTACTCTTCTTTTTTCAACCTCAGGAGTATTTCAAGACACAAGGTCAGTTCGTGCAGCATCGAGGGACATTATAACCGCTTCCCAATCCTTCACAAACCACAAGAACTTGTCACAATCAACAAGGAAACTCAGAACCATTTACGACAACCTTTCCTGAGGGTCATTTTTTTTAAACGTTTCGGCGTCCAAGCTCACCCCAATAACTGGCTTCATATTATATAGTCATCGCTGAAATGGTTAATTACTGGCGATACACTGGCAATAATCATGGGTCAGAAACCGGTAAATACAATGTTCTGAGTACGATAATCTGGCAATGGTGACTAGAACCCGACTGACCTCCTTTTTGGCTTCTGGAAATAGTTGACGTGAGCGCCGGAAGCATCGGAGGACACGAACCTGAGTCTTAACACCACAACGTCATTGCCTCACACAAACCCGCGGCGGGGGCAAAAATACGAGCAAGAACGATATATTTAGCAACCTCTTGACGAAACGGGTCTTGAGTCTGAGGTTCTTTTAATAGATGAGGCGAGGGGAGGAGGAGGTGGTGGTGGTGGTGTGGGAGGGGGGGGGGAGAAAGGTGGTGGTGATTCATAATAAATAACTTAACACAAATAATCACGCCCAGAAAAACATACGTAACGACTACACGAGGGTCGCTGGGGAGGCGTGAAGGTTATAGAGGAGGAGGAGGAGGAGGAGGAGGAGGAGGAGGAGGAGGAGGAGGAGGAGGAGAAAGAGGAGGTGGAGGAGAAGGGGATGGAAAAGGGGTAGATGGAGGTGAGGGTGCAGTATGAGGAGACGGAGGTGTAGGAGAAACAGGAAGAGGAGGAGAAGGAGAGGAGGAGGAGGAAAAGGCAGAAAAAAGGAGGAGGGGGATGAAGTGGAGAAGAAGAACAAGGAGGAGGAACAGGATAAGGATAAGGAGGATAAGAAAGTAAGAAAACACAGGAAAGAGTTGACAAGAGATAAAGTGAATGAGAAGGATAAGAATGAAGAGCAGAAAAAAAAGAGGAGGAGGAGGAGGAGGAGGAGGAGGAACAATAGAAGGAGGTGGGCGAGGAGGAGGAACAACAGGAGGAGGTGGACGAGGAGGAGGAGGAGGAAAAAGAAGAGCAGGTGAGTGGGCATAATAACCACCCACGTAAACACACCTGGGCTATGAGCGGAGACCTATTTTTTCCCTCGAGTACCAGGTAACCACTCTCACGGAAATACCAAAACGTCAACACCACACATCCACGGAAACACCCACTCACGAGACCCTCACGCCGCGCCCTACATTAAACACCCTCGTATCACAACCTCCTGGCCTTCCTATACACCCCCATACATCCTCCTTTCCCATACTATCACCAGCTACGCCCACACACATCCCCTGACGCCCTCACACCACGGGGCAGGAGGTTATTTGTGCCGCTGAGGACCTAGATACACGGAGACAATGGTTGGGAAGGGACGGATTACCTGGGAATCGTATATGCGGGTCGCGTAGATGATGGCCAAGTGGTGGGTGTTTCAAGGCGGGTGATGGACAGTACCTCTACCTTGATAGCCGAATAGGGCACCGCGGGTCTCCTTGGTTCACCTGCACCGACACTGTGAGTACAACGCGTCCCTGTCCCTCAGCACCCCGCCGCTAGTACCGCAGATAAGCCCGCTCTCTCGTGGTAATGGCGCGGTGAACGGCCCTAACAGCCACACGACGCCACTATGTTCCTCCTATGGCCCACTACACCGACGTCTGGAAGTTTTTGGAGTCTTGTTTTTTTCTTTTATGGGCTCTCACACACTCATGCCCATACCCATCAAACCGCTGTACCAGGTTCAATCCAAACAGCTCCACCTCAACGCTTGGTTCTGGCACCTGGATGGCTAACTTCATTCAGGGTCTGGTGGGGTTAGCAAAGGAATCGACTCCTATCCACGTTACCCAATCCACACCACTCAGTTCCAGTCTACAAACTCCAACGCATGAATCCTTTGCTTTCCGGGGTATTGTGGGTTGGTATCAGAACCTACATCAACTCAAACCCACCCACACCAACACACCGCCACGCCCACAAGTCCCACGACCTTCTACGAGTCTACGTCCTTGCGATGACATTTAAAAGGGCTATTATGTAAGGCTGTTCAAGGTCCCAGGGAGGGCAGTGACGAAGCTCCAAATGCCAGGGAAAAAGGCCGAGAATTAGCAGCTGCGAGGAGCCACTGATGGGCTGACACGCACCGACCTCATTTCATAGGCTGAACCGCGGGACATGAGACGCCCTGTACAGTCTCTACACCGTCTATGGGCCGTGAAGGAGGCGGTGACGAGGCCCATGGGTTACACAGCGTCAACTTATACCAGGATTCGAACCCGGAGCAGAAGATTTGTATTAAGGTTCTTCAGAGGAATCTTGCCCCAAAACTAGATGGCGAGCGATTTCTTTGGGTAGGTATTTCTTCACAGCGAGAGATAACTGAACATCCAGACGGCAGGTGGCTCGTACCCGGCTCTCAATACCGTTACGAAGGAGTGCAAAAAGAGTCGTAAGGGTAATGGTTAAATCTAAAGCGGTCCACGTAAGAAAGGGCGCAAGAACTCGGATTTATAATAACGATACATTGTGGGGGCGACGTCGGGGGCAGACCCAACCCAGTTTTTGGCTGGACAGACACTTGGCATAACACGACGTACGTACCGCGGGGTGAAAGGGCAGTGTGTGTGTGTGTGTGTGTGTGTGTGTGTGTGTGTGTGTGTGTGTGTGCGCGCGCATATCCATTACGACGCTCTATAACCCTGTGTGCGTGCTTGGAGACATCTAGTTAGCGGCGTCCATCGTTCTTGCATTCGGCTCAGAAAACAAGAAGACCCATTACACGCACGGGTATTATGGCCGCCACAAAAACGATCAAAACCCGCGAAACACAAACACTCGCCACTTAGCACCGACACCGCCACTTAGCCGACGCAACCCTCGATAAGAGAAGCAGAGGAAAGGGAATAAGAGAGACTCGGGGAAGCGTGACAAAGGCAAACAGGAGAGGGAGGGAGGGAGGGAGGGCGTCTGAGGGCAGGGTGAAGGAGTGAGCGGCGAGGTCACGTGTGGGAGGGAGTGCTAATGTTGTCGGAGCTGTTCAGTGTGTGTGCGTGTGTGTGTGTATGTGTGTGTGCGGTACGTGTCTGCCTCAAGTATGGTGTAAAGAGTGTCAGGAGGGGGTAAAGACATTTTTTTTATATTTCTGCGACCTCTTGGAATGAGAAATGAAAGAATGACTCAAATGAAAGTGTGATGCATGTCTGGAGGTTGTCAGGACGTAAATTTCACTTCTAAAACCACTTGGAATGAAAATAAAGCACAATAATGTCTCAACCATATGCGTGAAGTGTGTCTGGAGGTAGTTCAGGCATACATTCCACTTCTTCGACCTCTTGGAATAGGCAAGCGAAAGAAAGACTCAATAATGTATGCGTGGGGTGTGTCTGGGCGTAGTGAAAGCATATACGTTCCACTCCTACGACCTTTTGATACGTGCAAACGAAAAAAAAATTATTCAATATTGTAAGTGTGAAGTGTGTCTGGAGAATGTCAGGGGATATATTCCTCTTGTACGACTACTTAATAAAATGAGCAAACGAAGGAATCACTCAAAATTGTAAGTGTAAAGTGTGTGTGGCATATACATTTTAACTCTACGACCTTTTTGAATGAGGTAACACACGTATGACTCAATATTGCAAGTGTGTGAAGTGTGTCTGGAGAAAGTCAGGGCATATATTCCTCTCGTACTACTTAATAAAATGAGCAAACGAAGGAATGACTCAAAATTGTAAGTGTAAAGTGAATGGGGTAACAAAAGTATGACTCAATAGTATAAGTATGTGAAGAGTGTCAGGGCGTAATCAGAGCATGCATTCCACCTTCACGACCACTTGGAATGAGTAAAAAAAAGAATGACTCAATGCCAATCCCGTTCAACTCACCGCCGTCACATACCGATAAAGACGACTGATATTGATGGTTTGAATAAGAAAATAATGACTAAGTGGCAATCTTGGTAATGTCATCCCCTTTGATTTGTAAATAAGTAAGATTGATTTGAATTACCGTAGGAAGGAATGACTTGAATATAATCTCGGTAATCTCAGTATATAGATCATTATGGTGGATTCGAATTACTGAATGAGGGAACGACGAACTGCTAATCTTGGTAACCTTAATAAACGTATCAGTATGACGAATCTAAATTACTGAACGAAGGAAAAACTGCCAGCTATCTTGGTAACCTTAATGTATGTATCAGTGTGGTGGATTCAAATTACTGAACGAAGGAAAAACTGCGTGCTATCTTGGTAACCTTAATGTATGTATCAGTGTGGTGGATTCAAATTACAGAACGAAGGAAAGACTGCATGCGTATATTGGTAACCTCAATGTATGTATCAGTGTGGCGAGTTCGAATTACTTGAACCATGGAAAAACTAAATGCGTATCTTGGTAACCTCCATAAATATATCAATACGGTGGATTCGAATTACTAAACGAGAAAAAGACTGAATACGTATCTTGGTAACCTCCATAAATATATCAGTAAGGTGGATTCGAATTACTAAACGAGAAAAAGACTGAATACGTATCTTGGTAACCTCAATAAATATATCAGTAAGGTGGATTCGAATTACTAAACGAAGGAAGGACTAAATGCTAATCTTGGTAACCTCAATGCATGTATCAGTGCGGCGAATTTGAATTACTTGAACCATGGAAAAAATAAATGCGTGTCTTGGTAACCTAAATAAATGTATCAATACATTTGAATTACTGACTGAAAGACTACATGCGTATCTTCGTAACCTTAATACAAGCAAACTAGGCAGATTCATGTTACTTTTATGTTACTGAGAGAAGGAAAAAGTTACTAAATATTGAACTTGGTAATCTCACCCAATCATATACAACCAAATAATAAGATAAATCTGACGTAATATAAGAAGGGCGGAGGTTTCATGGACACCAGTGACTAAGAGCATATTACAAAAACAAACTCGTGACAGCATTATCGGATATTCTTGAGACGAAGGCAAATAAAAGATAACAAGTGAATTATTTGCCTTAGAACACATCAAAGGAAAACTGTAAATAATACTAATAAAAAACAAACGCAGTCATGATGTTGTGTGTGTGTGTGTGTGTGTGTGTGTGTGTGTGTGTGTGTGTGTGTGTGTGTGTGTGTGTGTGTGTGTGAGGACTCTTCTGTCGCGTGATTAGGAAAGAGAGAAAAAAATGCGGATGACCCAGAATCTAGATACAACGTGTGTGTGTGTGTGTGTGTGTGTGTGTGTGTGTGTGTGTGTGTGTGTGTGTGTGTTATAAATCTTCAGAGAGGGCATAAGAACCTTTACTTCATAATTCACAAGACTAATCAATAACTCACACTTAATTACCTTCAAATCACCTGCAAATTACACTCGGCCGCACACTTCACTCACACGCAACCCCTCTCCCCCCCCTCACACACGCACCCCTCACACCCAACACACACACTTTAGTACTTACCTTGAACCGCCGCTCGGAGTAAGCCTTCCTGATCTGGTGTTTGTGGGCGTGTGGCTCCTTGGGGTGGGTTGGATCAGCCGCGGGAGAGGTGGCGGAGGGCGACGTCACACGGTCCACTCGCCCTTGACTCAGCTTCCGTAAGGGCGGGGGTAACCATTTTCGACTGCAATTAAGAAAAGAGGCCGCCGGTCACACACGGGAAGCCGGGCTCACGACAGGGGCGTGGCGCTGCTCCCCCGCTAACAGTAAGGGTGGGGGGAGGCATGCACGGGGGTCTACTTTACAGGATTTATAAAGGCACTGACCCTCTAACACAGGTACTGGTGGTCACTGGTTCCTCTCTACAGACACTAACGCTAACCTGTAGGGTGTAGACACTGGATGGCACTGCACTCCCATCTACAAGGACTCCTCTTTCACAGGCACTACCTCAGTCGTAAAAGCACTGATTACGCTTCCAAAGGTACTGTTAGTCACTGGTTCCCTTCTCACTCCCTCCATAGGCTCTGTTCCTCTCTAAAACGCTCTTACCATTCCTCACAAGCACTGCCCTTCTTCCATCAGCTTTGTCCCTTTTCACTAGGCACTTTTCCCCCTTCCATATCACTATATCCCTCTCCCATTGGCACTAGTAACTTTTTCACAGGCACTTATTTCCCTCTCATAGACACCGGACCCCTTCCCATATAACCCGCCACTCCCACCCAGGCGCCCCTTCACTCACTACGAAGCAGGGACGTTGCAAGCACCGCCCTGTCCGCTCAGAAGCAAGTCCACGAGGAGACTCCGGGTCGCAGGTCCGGAGACGCCGCGCCAAGGCCAAAACTTCCAGTCATGCACGAGCGTCGCCTCAACACACACGTCCGGAAGCTTTTACGTCTTGTACGACTGGCCAAGAAAATATCTTCCGCCGAGTGAATGATTGAGGAGGGAATGAGTGAAAACGTGAGGAAAGATGCTGCTATTTACAGTAAACAACGCATGGGTTAGAGCGTTTTCGTATTACTTTCGCATTCCATACACTTGAGGATTTGTACAGTGGCCCCCAAAAGTATCTTCCGCCTAATAAACGATTGACGGGAGAATAAGCGAAGACGGGAGGAAAGAAAGACGTTGCAATTTATAGTAAACGACACACCCGTCCATAAGCTTTGAGGTCTTGTACAGCTGGCCAAAAAAAGTACTTTCTACCTAATGACCGATTGAAGAGAATGAGCGAAAACGTGAGGAAAGACGTTGCTACTTACGGTAAACGACACACCCGTCCATATATAAGGTTTCAGGTCTTGTACAGCTGGTCAAAAAAGTATCTTGCGCCTAATGAACGATGGAAGAGAGAATGAGCGAAAACGTGGGGAAAGCCGCTGCTATTTATACGGTAAACGACGCAAGTGTTAGAGCATTTTCGTATTACTTCACGACTGTGGTGGGGAGGCATTGATTTTCAGGGCTGACTGCAGTGTGTACGTATTTAAAGCTCAAGATATTTTGGACTTCAGGTACTTCAGGGTCGAGAGAGAGACGCGGATAATAGATCTCCTCCGCCCCGCCCTATGCACCCTACTCACACCCTATCTACCCCCTGCAAAGGTATTCGGGTAAGGCACTCGGGGCAGGAGGAGGTGAGAGGGAGAGGTGAGGGGGTAGAAGGGGACTGTACCGTTACGATTTTCCGCTCCACCTTCCCCCACCAAAGTCTTCGTCACAACTATCAAAGGTTCCCACGCCGCCCCGCCCCACATTCCATATCCACCCCCTGCGAAGGTATGGAACGCTGGGCAGGGAGAGGTGTGAGGGAGAGGCGGTGAGGGGGTGGAAGGAGAATGTACAGTTACAATTTTCCACTCTACCGCCCGCCCACCTTTCACGTCCCCCCACCCGCCCAAACCTCCATCAGCACTATATCGCGAAGGCAAGGCTGGTGCTCACTCATGAACTTCCGTGTAACGCTTCTGGGGAATGTTCAGTGAAGCTTCCTGGAAAGCCTCCCCTGGCCAAGCTGCCTCTCTGTTTGATACACTTTCCCCCCGAAGAAAATGGGGTGTAACTTGCGACTTAACGAGCCATGAAGGTGCATACTCCGACCCCTTGAATTAGAACCCCTGAAAACGGCCGGCAATGGCTTAGTTTGATGTGTCAATGAAGGTGCATACTCCGACCCCTTGAATTAGAACCCCTGAGAACGGCCGGCAATGGCTTAGTTTGATGTGTCCAAGAACCGTTATCAGAAAGCAGAACAGGGATGATATTACTATAAACAAGGGATGAAGGTGTATACTATGACCCTAACCTCTGAGAAAGCCTGGCAATGACTTGGTTTGACACTGTGCCCAAGAACCATTATCACAAAAGCAAAACAGAGACGAAATTAGTTTAAACGAGCCCAAAAGGAAAATCCTGAGAACCCCCTTGGCTTAGAACCGTTGTTGGGGCTTCCTAGTTTGATATCGTGTCCAAGAATCATTATTAGAAAGCAAAACAGGGGCGGGATGCGTTTAGGCGAGCAAGAAAAGAACCATGAAAACCCCTTAGCTAGAGTCCTTGGCTATAGCTTGCTCTTGGGGGTGGAGGGGCCGCAAGAACCTCCCACTTCCCCCTCTCCTCCCCCCCAATCTTGATAACGTCTTAGATTAGAACCCCCTGACTGTGGCTTGTTTCCGGGGTGAGGTGGCTGCTAGAACCTCACTCCCCCCGCTTCCTCCAACACCCCCTCACAGCATGGCCATCCTCCTCCAGGGTCTGTTACGGTCTGCGCGTCGAGGCTCTGGTCTGAGAAGGCGCCGCGGAGACACGGGAGTTGGCTCAAGGTCAGAGGACGGAAAAATAAAGAAGAAAAATACGAGACGGAGGGAAAAAAATAACAAAGAGAAAAATAATACGAAAAAAAGGCCACGAACTGCTGGGCTGGCTCCAAGAGTGAGGCCTCGCTGCGACCGTCGGCGGGAGAGGAATATTTCATCGTGAAGGTTCCCGCCCGGAGACTTCTCGGCTAAATTTCCTCTCCTTTGCGTCCGGATTCGGCGGGCAACTTTAAGGCGCCTTGGACGAGCTCTCTCTCTCTCTCTCTCTCTCTCACACACACACAAACACACACACACACACACACACACACACACACACACACACACACACACACACACACACACAGCTCACTTCAACACATCCCACATACGCACGCACATACACACTACATACACTCACACTCACACACACATACACACACACACGACCCCCCCCCCTCAAACACACGCATCGACACCCCGGCCGCCTAACACACCGGAGACAGGGACGCGGCACACACACACACACACACACACACACACACACACACACACACACACACACACAGGCAGGCAGGCAGTACAGAGGGCGGTGGGTGTGGCCTGACGCAGCCCCTTCGTCAGGCAGCTCCTCCCTCACCCCTCGCCCGCCCCTCCCTGCTGTCCAATTATGGCGTGGTGCCAGGAGGAGGAGGAGGAGGAGGAGGAGGAGAATGGGAGGTCACGGACAGCAAGAAGGAAGGGGCGGGGCAGAGAACAACGGGCTAAAATTTGTTTGTCAAAGGTGTGAATGGTCAAGACGGCCCCAAAGAAAAAGAGAGAGAGAGAGAGAGAGAGAGAGAGAGAGAGAGAGAGAGAGAGAGAGAGAGAGAGAGAGAGAGAGAGAGAGAGAGAGAGAGAGAATCGGTTCCTTCCTTCCTTCCTTCTTCCATCTCTTTTCTCCCTATATCCCCTTCCTTCCTTCCTTCCTTCCTTCCTTCCTCCTTCTCTTCCTTCCTTCTTCCATCTCTGTTCTCCCTATATCCCCTTTTTTTTTCCCTCTATTCCTATCTTCCTTCCTCTATCTTTCTTCTCTTCCTACCTCCCTTTTCTATCTAACATCCTTGTCTTCCTTCCTTCCTTCCTTCCTCCTTCTCTTCCTTCCTTCCTTCTTCCATCTCTCTTTTCTCCCTATATCCCCCTTTTTTCTCTATTCCTATCTTCCTTCCTCTATCTTTCTTCTCCTACCTTCCTGTTTCCCTTCCGTCCTTCCTCCATCTCTCCTCTCTCCCTGTATCTCTTTTTTTCATTCCTCCATCCTTCTCTTCCTTCTCTCCCTCTCTCACTTTTTTCTTTCCTCCATCCCTCTCTTCCTTCCTTCATCTCTCCTCTCTCCCTGTATCTCTTTTTTTCATTCCTCC